>NC_090074.1:3823985-3831991 GCF_038355195.1 Osmerus mordax | reverse complement strand
CGACAGCCACCGGGATATTTTATGAACGTATCCCAAATACGTAAGAAAAGAGGGGAGAGAGAGACCGACGCAAATGGGGAAAGAAACGGCGAAACAAACCCTGAAAAGAGAGGGGGAAAAAGAGAGAGAGCGACCGAAAGATAACTCATTGCATATGAAAGTTCAGTCATGGCCAGGCGCTCTGTGTAATCACCAGAGACTCCCTCTCTTCAAACAAACTTAATGAAGGTTGGTCTACAGCTGTCTACACCGGCTGACCCTGGCCAGAGAAAATAAGGTAGTATTAACCAGCGCCATATTGATGTTACAAGCAAGGCTGGCGTTTTGGAGAAACCTCCATGTCTTTTTCCTATTAGTTCTACATCATAGAGGAACCTAAGTGTGGTCTGGACAGCTCCCCCAACTTCTGTGGCTGCTTAACTCTCGGCCCGAGCTCTCCTTGGCTTCTTCTTCCCTTGGTTTTTGGCCTCTCTCCTCCTCCTCTCCTCCCCTCCTCCTCTGCTCTCCTCCTCCTCCTCCTCTCCTCTCTTCCTTTCCTTTGCTCTCTCCTCCTCCTCCTCCTCTCTTCCTTTCCTTTGCTCTCTCCTCCTCCTCCTCCTCTCTTCCTTTCCTTCCGCTCTCTCCTCCTCCTCTCTTCCTTTCCTTCCGCTCTCTCCTCCTCCTCCTCTGCTCTCTTCCTTTCCTTCCGCTCTCTCCTCCTCTCCTCCTCCTCTTTTGCTTTCCTCTCCTCTCTTCCTTTCCTCTCCTCTCCTCCTCCTCTGCTCTCCTCCTCCTCCTCTCCTCTCTTCCTTTCTTCCGCTCTCTCCTCCTCCTTTCTTCCTTTCCTCTGCTCTCTCCTACTCCCCTCCTCTCCTCTCCTCAGATAATGCTCTCCTCCCCTGTCCTGCCTCCTCCTCTGCCTTCGGTCTGCGGAGCATCTCTTTAATCATTTGAAGACATCATAATTATATACTTTAGACGAGCGCTTGATTTCCCTGATGGAGAAAGCCTCAGACAAGGCAGTTACACATCTTCGCCGATTACTCGGCGTGTTGGGTCAGTGCGCGTGCCAGCATTTGCACACTGCGTCTGTCTGTGTGTGTGTGTGTGTGTGCTAATCTGTCTGTCTGCCGGCCTGTCTGCCAGTCTGCCACACTGTCTGTCTGTCTGTCTCTCTCCATCTGTCTGTCTCTCTCCATCTGTCTGTCTCTCTCTCAACTTCTGGACCACCCTCATCGTGGAGAAATCCGTATAGCCCAGCGCTACTGCGTACAAGCCGTTCCAATAGAATCGCTCCACATCTCCCCCCCTCCCCCCTTTTCCCAGAATTCCTCTCACGGTCTGAAATCGAGGCAAAGGCGGATCTGCCATGCAGGTTGTGGTCCTCGCCTTATTGAAGACAGGGAGGCGGAATGAGGAAGGGGCCTTCTGTGAATCCCATCAGCATACGTTAACCCCCGAGGCATCAAAGACGCGGGGGCATCAATCCTCGGAGACACGCGGGCCGAGGTCCAGCCCTGAGGGGTGAGCTGGGCGGGGCGGGGGCCGGGGGCTCTCGTGTCCGGGGGGGCCGGGAGACCTGTGAAGCCCGGAACAGGTGGTCTGGTTCCGGAACGCTCCGGCAGTATGACAGGAACCATACGGGCCTTCTTTCTCTTTCCCCCTGACACCGCCTTCGTCTTCAAAGAGGATGGGAGCGCCCCCCCCCCCCCCCCTGCCCCCCCCCCTGCCCCCCTTCTTTCTTCCTTCCTTTTCGACGAGTAAAGGGATAGAGCGGCCGAGAGGGGGGGAGGGGGGGCGGGCCTGTGAAGTGGACATCTGGTCGGCTGGCCGATGCTGTCGCTCAGGTCTACCGAGTGTGTTCTTCTCATCAGAGTTCCTCTGCCTCCAGCTGAACGCTGCCGCGCGCTGTGCGCGCGTGCGCCCGAGTTTCAGTCGCAGCCTCATTCGTTGGCAAAGCGCGTGACTTTGCGAGAGAGCGACCGATCGCATTTCCCTCTTTCTCTCTCACCTCGCACTCTCTCTCCGTTTCTCTCCGGGGGGTTTGGCAGCACTGCAAGGGGTTCTCCATCGAGAGCTGGAAGTGTTTTCTGGTGTTGTTGAGTTGCTTGTAGTCAAGACACACACACACACACACGCTCGGTCCTATTTTGAGTTCCGCTCCGGGGGGGAGATTACGGGGGGGGTTTCTTGATTGCGAGAGTTCTGGACTGGCGGATCCAGTCGTTCTGACGGTGGGCCGAGCCAGAGGTGATAACGGTCGACGAGTCGAACGTTGAGCGGATTTCCTCGGTGATCTCAGGAATGTTCTGAACACACACAGATGTAGAAACCTTTCTTCTGAGGAGGTGTTCCCGGGCAAAAAAATGCTAGACTTAAGTGCAAACATACTTACTTGTATTAAAGTTGTATCAGTATCAGGTATCAGTATGTAGATACCATTTGTCCTCTTCGGTATACAATTACACTACATAAATACAGTATATATATAAAGTAAATGACAGCTTATATAATCCAGAACATACATATATTGTACATAAATAAGAGTCGAACAATACGCTTCTGACAGGATGGAAAGAGGTCTCTTTCGAAAGATAATTAAGTCTCTAGGATCTGTTTCTGAAAGCCAGTACGGCCAACTCTATGATTGGAATGAGGCAACGGCCATTTTAAGAAGGTTGTGGTGTGCGAGCCCTCCTGAGAGTGTGTGAGGCCGACAGGCAGTAGTTCTGGTTCTGGTGCGAGAGTGGAGAGGCCTGTTGTGGTGCTGCAAGCCAGACCCAGGCTCTTTATAGAAGAACTTGTTAAAGGCACACTGTAAATGGCCTCTTTGGTTTCCTCTGGCTGTTTATGGCCTCAACCACACACACACACACACACAGACGGTCAACACTAATAGACATATAACCAAGCGAACATGCTAAAATATGCCCATTGGCCCATACCAAAATAAACACCACAAATATGACTGGCACACAAACCCTACAGAGACAAAGAGGGAAAAAAACCATTTTTTAGAAGGAGCAGATCTGATTCAGGGAGAGAGCGAGGGAGGAGGGAGGGGGGGCAGAGAAGGACGACCGCACGTGGTGCGAGAGAGCGGCGCGGGAGGCAGTGGAGGTGCTCGTGGTTTCCATGACGATGGGCGAGCGAGAGAGAGAGAGAGAGATAGAGAGAGAGAGAGAGAGAGAGAGAGAGAGAGAGAGAGAGAGAGAGAGAGAGAGAGAGAGAGAGAGAGAGAGAGAGAGAGAGAGAGAGAGAGAGAGAGAGAGAGAGAGAGAGAGACTGGGATGCAAGGTTGGGTAGGGCCACTTCATCACCGAGTGTGTGTGTGTGAATGACTACGCCCTTCACACACACACACTATCTTACACGGCCATATGCACACAAACACACGCGCCCCGATACACATACACACCCACCTACTGTACACACACGCAACACGCAACACCCGCACAGGCACACCCCCTCAAACGGCGAGCAGTGGGACATGACAGAGGACAGTGAAATTAGAGCAGACAGCAAGACAGACAGAGAGTGGGCAGCCTGCCGTGCTACTCCAACACAACACAGTCTCCAGAGAGTGTGTATGTCTGTGTGTGTCTGTGTGTGTCTGTGTGTGTGTGTGTGTGAGCAGAGAGCATGCAGCCTGTGTGTGTGTGTGTGTGTTTGTGTGTGTCTGTGTGTATGTCTGTGTGTGTGTGTGTGTGTTTCGCACGGGGAGTCAGGTGGCTGAGCGGTTAGGGAAGCGGGCTAGTAATCAGAAGGTTGCCAGTTTGATTCCTGGCCGTGCCAAATGACGTTGTGTCCTTGGGCAAGGCACTTCACCCTACTTGCCTCGGGGCGAATGTCCCTGTACTTACTGTAAGTCGCTCTGGATAAGAGCGTCTGCTAAATGACGGAATGTAAATGTAAATGTCATCCTCCTCCAAAACAGCTTCGATCATCCCAGCTTCTCCACAGTGGCCCCTATCCTCCACACCTCGGTGGATCTATGAATGGTATCAGTAGAATACCAGCCTCACACACACACACACACTCACACAAAGAGGGGTTATTGATTACACGAGAGGCCTCACTAATTAGGACACTGTTAAGGGGTTGCTAGGAGATGGCAGGACAACGTAGGACAAAGATCCGTAAGGAAAGTGCTTGAGGCTCTGAGGCCGGTTTGTGCACGCGTGTGTGTGTAACCTACGTGCGTGCGCTGCGTGTGTGTCCTACGTGCGCGTGCGTTGTGTGTCGATTGTGTGTGTGTGTGGGGGCGTGTGGAGAGGTATTAGTCTGTGCTGTCAGAGAGAGTGTGGGATGGTGTTATTGTTGCTATGCACTGGGAGGAGCAGGCAGACACACTCCTCACACAAATGAAGTATGAACGTCATGACCTCATAGTGTGTGTGTGTGTGTGTCGGTCTGTGTGTTCATTTCTGTCTGTGTGTCTGTAAACATTTGTCCTGAAATGGGAATTATTGGGAAAGTCATGTTTGTGTTTGGTTTGTGTGTGTGTGTGTGGGCAAGCAACGGGTTAAAAATGATCCGTTGATTGGTAACCATGGTAATGGTACTCTGGGACCACAGGCTCCTGCTGGCAGTAAGGGCAGAGAGAGAAAGGGGTAGAGAGAGGTTAGAGAGAGGTTAGAGAGAGGTAAAGAGAGGTAGAGAGAGAGAGAAGGGGTGAGTATGGATGGGAGGAGGGAAGGAGGGAGGAGGGGGAAAGGGACAAAGACGAAGGGGTACAGAGAGAAAGGGAGGCAGGGAGGCAGGGAGGGAGAGAGAGTGAGAGGGAGAGGGAGAGAGAGAGAGGGAGAGAGAGAGAGGGAGGGATGAGAGGGAGTGAGAGGGAGAGGGAGAGGGAGAGGGAGAGGGAGAGAGGGAGAGGGAGAGAGAGAGAGAGAGAGAGGGAGAGAGTCCTTGACAGGCTCAAGGAGGCTGAGCTCCATGATTCTGTGTGGCTGCTCTGAGGGATCGCCCCCGTGATGTAGCAGCGTGCCAGAGGACAGACCCGCTGACCGTCTCTCTGACGGGGGACGGATGAAGACACACAGCACAGAGAGGGGCGTGGACGGGGCTCTGCATACGTGTGTGTGTGCTCAGACGGGTGTGTGTGTGCTCAGACGGGTGTGTGTGTGTGCGCACGTGCGTGTGCGTGCCTACACGCGGTGCACATCCATATGAGCGGGCTAATGAGGTTATAGAAGCTGCTCTTTAGACTAAATAAAGGAACCTATAAACTGCTTTATTTACATCCTCGGAAATTGCTCCTAATCCCGTGCAGCTTGACTATAGCTATGTAGGAAATGTGCTCGTGTGTGCGCGCGCGTGCGTGGATACAGATGTGTGTCTATGCGCGCGCGTGCAAAGGTGTGTGTGTGTGTGGGTACCGTATGTATAGGTAGTTGTGTAAGTGTGTGTGCGTGTGTCGAGTCACAAGAGAGAGCTGCAGTACAGATGCTAGTCATTACGTGTAGTGAGCTAATAACATTGAGAAGCCCTAATGAAAAGCCTGCAGACGCAAACGACTCCAGTTGGAAATGCCTCAGTGTTCTGTGTGTCTCTGTCTCTGTGTGTGTGTGTGTGTGTGTGTACTCGCTGTCTTTTCCGACACTCAACGCGTGACCTAATTTGCTGTTAAAGATCCAGGAGCAGTAGAAATGTAATGTGTGTGCGTGTGCGTGTGTTTGTAGTACCTGAAAGCTCAGTCTCTGTTGGGGGAGGCTGAGGTCACCTTGACCTGGTTTCCACTCCCCTCTTCTCTCCACTCCTCTCCTCTTCCTATACTCTCCCATCCCCTCCCCTCCCCTCCCCTCCCCTCCCCTCCCCTCCCCTCCCCTCCCCTCCTCAGATGGAACGTGGGAGCAAAGGGTTCATCTGTTATTGTTGTTCTGGGGTTTTAAGAAATAGTTTTTTGGTTAAACCTTGCCCCTCTCCCTCTCTCTCTCTCTGTCTCTCAGTCTGTCTGTCTGTCTCTCTCTCTCTCTCTCTCTTCCCACTCCTCTCTCTCTCTCTCTCTCTCTCTCTCTCTCTGACTCTCTCTCTCCCTCCCTTCTCCCTGTCGTTACGTTTCACAGTTTCAAACACGGCTCCCTCACTGGGTTTCTTTGTTTTCATAATTGCCGAATTAGACGTGTCACTCTAATGCAGCCCGACTCCGGAGCCAGCTGCCAGCTCTCTCTCTCTCTCTCTCTCTCTCTCTCTCTCTCTCTCTCTCTCTCTCTCTCTCTCTCTCTCTCCCTCTCTACCGAGACAGGAGGAGGGAAGGGAGGGGAGTCACTAGCTAGCCTCTATTAAAGCAATGACCCCCTCCCCCTCCCTCCAGCACACTCACTCCTGTCTACCTGAAAGGTAACAATGGAGGAGGAGGGGGAGGAGGGGGGAGGAGGGGGAGGAGGGGGAGGAGGAAGAGGACGGCAGAAAAGACCCCCCCCCCCCACACCCCCCATACCCCCCACACACCCCCCCCCCACCCCCATCTGGTTGCAATCACACCACTGTCTACATATAACTGTGAGTGCGCGCACGTGCGTGTTTGCGCCTGGGTGGGTAACGTGTGTGTGTGTGTGTAACCCCTTGCCCGCCACTAAGAGCCCCATCCATTCCAGCCTGTCTCTGAAATATGAGGGGGAGGTGGAGGACACATCTCTGTGAAATGGAAAACTACCACAGGGGAGGGGCTGCATCTGGGGGGGTGGGGGGGGGGATTATTTATCAACCCAGCAGACCTCCTCCTGGTTGGCCAGTTCCACATCCTCCATTCTGCACATCTCTCTCTTCTTCACTTCTCCTCTCCTCCATCTGCCTCTCCCCTCTCTTCTCCTCTCCTCTCCTCTCCTCTCTTCCTTTCCTCCCTCCTCTCTCCTTCCCAGACCAGTCCACACCAGTGCCAGCCCCACACAATACCCCTCTTTTATCCCACGCAGCGGGCTCACCTCTTTTGGTTTTCCGTCGCATTGAAAAATCGCAAACGGGAAGAAAAAAGAAAGAAAGAGGAAGTGTTTCTGCTTGATGAATGCCCTCCTCTTGCCCTCCTGAATCCGCCTCGTTGAGGTTTCAAAAAGCCGCGATTGAGGCTGTGGAGGTGTGGAGGGCCGTGGAGTCCTGGTTCAAGTCCCCCGGCCAGGGAAACTTTCGAACGAAGGACCAGGTGGAAACTGTCCACAGTCAGACATTTGGACAATGGAGTGCCCAATAGAGACTAGAGTTCGAGTGTGTGTGTGTGTGTGTGTGTGCGTTTGGGGGATGGCTAGTGAATCGTAACAGGCGGGGGTTTGTCGATGACAAATTGGTGGATGGGTCTTGCTTTTTCACAGACGAACGAAGGATACGCCTGTGTGTGTTCTTTTCGTATTTTCATCGTTCATTTCACGTGATAAAGAAGTCAGCTGTTCTTTCTTTGGGGGGTGAAAACCTCTCTATCTCACACACACACACACACACATCCCTGTCGTTGACAAGGGTACTTTTTGGCACTCTCTCTCCAATTTTTTCTCTCATTCATCCTACTGATTTAGGAGACAGCGCTGGAGTCTAAATATTCCCTCGTCTGTTTCTGATAAACAACTCGCTCTTGGCGTGTGTGTATGTGTGTACGTTGCATGTGTGTGTATGTGTGAATGTGTGTATGTGTGAGAGTGAGTGCTCCCTCTGTCCGACCCTACCTCAGACAGATAGGATATACACCAGAAAGCATATTGGCAAGAATCCCAAATGAAATAGTTGCTCAATGGCCGCATGCACACACGGATTACATGAAATGAATGTACACATATACGCTTACACACACACACACACACACACGCTGCATGGCAGTCCTGTATCCTATCGCTGGTGTCTGAAACTTATCCTGGTGGTCTAAGTGTAGGAGGCAAAGGTTCCATGACACTTGAATTGTTATCCTCCACTCCATCACACACGCACACACACATGCACACACATAGACAGACACGCTGGCGTGCAGACACACACACACACACACACACACACACAGACATAATCTACAGTACTTATCTACTCCAATACACCAAGATCCT
>NC_090074.1:3776079-3823785 GCF_038355195.1 Osmerus mordax | reverse complement strand
ATAACCACCTATACTTAGTAACTGGTTCATGAAAGGGCTGAACACTAAAACCTCATTAATCTGCTCTTATCTTGCTTGCATCACATACCCATGGGTTCATGGCTACTCAACCCCGACCCTCACAAACAGCACTGCTCACCAAGCTACACAGAAGAGTAAGATCAGTTGGAGTACTTTTCTAAGCGGGGGGGGTCGGGGGGGGGGGGGGGTGCAATGGCTCTCCCTTCCTCCGCCCAGCAACCCGGATGTAAACAAACTCACCCGTATCTTCGCCAACACCCTCCTTTACTCCATCCACCCCCCTTAAAGTGCCCCGTCCACTCCCCCGTCCACCCCACCCTCCCCCCTCTCACAGTAGGCTAAAGGCTTTGGGAGCTACCGACAGACTTTTCTCAAAGTTTATTTTTCAACGTGATGGGTAAGCTTATACATTCTCATAACAGTGCTTGGGGGTTACAGCAACAGCTGTATCTAAGCTTCTCAACACTACCTAAATAAAGTACAATATTTGTCCTCATTAGCACGGCGAATTCAGTGACGGTAAGGCCCCTCCCTGCCAGAGAACCTCCAGTCAACTGAACTTCGCCATCTCAGCTGTCCCTCGTTGAGGTCGGACGGAGAGATCTCAGGTGAGGGGAACGGGTGAGGAGGAAAGGGGAGGTGGAGAGAAAGGAGGAGGGGGGGGGGGTGCGAGGAGAGGGAGGCTGGAGGAGGCTGTTTGTTTTTTTCGCTGGGGGAGTTGAGGGAGGGATGGTCCTGTCGTTCTGTAAGGGTTCCGGGGCAGTGTTTGCGCACCCTCTTAATGGCTTCGAGAGGGTGGAACCATCCATCTTTCTCTCCGCGCGTTTCAGGGGGGAACCCCAGGAGGGGACGGACTGGTCCGGCCTGACTGTTTACACAGCTCAGCACAGATATCCTCCCAAAAATACACACATGGAAAAGTACCATTATGAGGGTAAACATGGGTCTGCATCCACCACAAGGCTCGCTAACATCAGGGCATGTTCTGCTTAGGGAGCTGTTTATTGAAACTTGAACAATCCTCGTAAAAACCGTGACCGACTGATAAGATTGATCAAAGTTCTGAAAGAGTTCTTGTGGCTTTTGACCTTGTATGTGTTTGTGGTTAGGATGGTATTTGAAGCTTACGTTAAGCTACGATGCAAGGACTGGACTGTGCAGACTTGTACATAAGAACAAGCACAGACCTGGAGTTCAGGATGAAAAATGGTTTTGTTTTTGATTTAGCTGTGTGTGTGGTGTGTGTGTGTGTGTGTGTGTGTGTGTGTGTGTGTGTGTGTGTGTGTGTGTGTGTGTGTGTGTGTGCGTGTGTCGGACAGGGAGAAAGATGAAGGGTTTAGATGTGTTTGTATTCCCAACATGATATTCTCTGGACCACGAAATCGAGATGTTCTTCTTTGCCATGCTTTTATCCTTCCACGCCATTCTCATCCACGCTATGGTGTGTGTGAGTGTGTGTGTGTGTGTGCGTGTGATATACAGCTGGGATCACAGGTACAGTGTGTAATGTCCCTTGAGCGAGATAAATAACATTTCCACAAGACATTGTAGCATGAGAGGAAGAAAGAGACTGTGTGTATGTGCTTGTGTGTGTGTGTGTGTGTGTGTGAGAGAGAGAGAAAGAGAGAGAGAGACAGGAGAGAGAGAGAGAGAGAGAGAGAGAGAGAGAGAGAGAGAGAGAGAGAGAGAGACAGAGAGAGAGAGAGAGAGAGAGAGAGAGGGAGAAGGAAAGGGAGAGCGAGAGCGAGAGAGAGAGAGAGAGAGAGAGAGAGAGAGAGAGAGAGAGAGAGAGAGAGAGAGAGAGAGAGAGAGAGAAAATGAGGCGGGAGTCAAAAGGCAAGAACCTTCCAGGTCGGACACGTCACACTCAATCTTGCTCTGGGAACTCTTCACATACACACGAAACACACAAACACACAAACACACACTTGACACGCCGTCGCGCCGCTCGACGTCACACGCGCTAAATCATGCTGCCACAGAGCGTGACCAGTGACAGTAGTCTGCCAGGCCTCCACCCCCAACCCCCCAGCACGGAGCCTGGGACTGGAGTTGACAGCCAGCCTGACACATGAGGACAAAATGGGCCTGGGAATCTCCAGGAGCTGGCTGGGATCTATCAGCACCCCTTAGTGAGCTGCACATCTGGCCCACTGGAGCACTATTATGGTCGGGTCGGGGGGCTGGGAGCAGTGGTTTGGCGATGGAGGAGGGGGCTGGGGGGCTGGGGGTGGGGGTGGGGGTGGGGGGGGCTGGGGGTGGGGGTGGGGGGGGCTGGGGGTGGGGTAGGGGTGGGGGGTGGGGTGCAGGGGGACTTAAAAGCTGGGCGTTGTCTTGCAGCTGTCTCTTGAGTCTTCAGGATTCTCTGCGTGCGTGCGTGTGGTGGGATGTGTGTGGTGTGTGTGTGTGTGTACAGTATGTGTGTGTGTGTGTGTGTGTGGTGTGCTTTTGTGTTGTGTGTGAGGGGGGCAGCAAAGTCAGTTACAGACACACAGACCCACACATATTCATATATCATTATATACTGTACGTATACTGTTTGGAGCTCTGAGGAAGTTGCCATACTGTAATACATACTTATCCTCCATCTATAATGGTTGCGAGGCCAGTTTCTCTTTATGGCAATTTATAGTCAACTAAAGACTTAAAAAGAAAATATTAAAATTAAGTTGAGTCAAATAGTGTGAGTTGAAATATTCTGCCTGTTAAAGTACTGGACCCCGGCTGGAACCGCAAGTGTCCCAGATAGACTGTTAATGCTATTCGATCTCTGAATTTACCCAGCCTATGGATTCATATATGGAATTATCACACCAATGCTAGCTTGGCTTCTTAATGTGGATGGACACTTTAATGTTGTTGTGGTCTATATGAATGCGGTCAGCCGCTTTCTTATTTGAATTTCCAACCAGATCTCTACTCTGACTTCTGGTTTAAGCCCACATCCATGTTACGATAGGTTATTGCTCATTTTCATCTGCTGGTCTCTTCTATGTAGAATCCTGATTCTTTTATTCATGTTGTTAAACTTTTAAAGAGCAATTTTCCCCAAAATGTTGTTCCCTGTGTTTAAAAGAAGTTCAAATTCAGCCATAGCATTCACTCTTTTAATTTCCTGGGTGTTCTTTTTTGCTCTCTCCCACTCTCTCTCCAAGGTCCTTTCCCTTATTTTTGCTCTCGGTTCGAATCCTGCTCTCTCTCTCTCCCCTCATTCTCTCTTTCTCTCTCTCTTTCTCTCTGTGTCTCTGTTTTTGCCATGTCTTTACCATCTTTTTTTCTCTCTCCTCATCAACGTCTCTCTTTTTCTCCCTCTGTCTCTGGATCTCTCTCTTTCTCTCCCTGTCTCTGTCTTTCTCTCTTTCCGTCCCTTTCCTGTCTCTGAATCTCTCTCTTTCTCTCCCTATCTCTGTCTCTGGATCTCTCTCCTCCCTCCCTCCCTTTCCCGGGTCTGGATCTCTCTCCTCCCTCCCTTTCCTGTCTCCTCTCATCCTGCCCTCCCTCTTGTCCCTGCAGGCGGGGTCGGTGCCAGCTGAAACCCTACCAGTTCACACTGAGCGCTCCAAACCAAAGCCGACCCAGCCGAGCGTGTCGCACGCACGGAGCCTGCTGTGCAGTCATCCTGCATGGACAGGCCTCAGCGTGAAGGCCGAATGTAAATATCTCTCAGGCCTTCCATCATCGATGAGTAAAGCACAGACCATTAGGCGACACTGGGAATACCAGTGTGTGTGTGTGCGTGTGTGGGATGGGAGTGGGGGGGGGGGGGGGGGGGGCTGGAGTGTGTGTGTGTATGTGTGGGTGGGTGGCCATGTGTCAGTGAGAAATGCCCAGACGGAACAGACGGCACTGAGAATCTCAGCCTAAGGACTGGGCAGACTGGTCAGAAGACAGGGTTTGGGCTGTTGCCTGGATACACACACACACTCACACACTCACACACACACACACGCACACACACACACGCACACAGGAAATGATGTGGCCCCCTGCTGTGTCCATATACGCAGGCCCACCACCTGTCCATGGTTCCATACCACTCAACACACCATTCTAATATCTCTGTCTTTTACATTCATGAACCATTGACAGTCCAGCTTGTTCCCCTGATGCAGATTTACAAGAAAATCTGTTTGCAATATTAATCATATTCCATTAACAATTGACTTTATTCAAATGTAACTAGATACCCACAGCGCTGGCCTGGCCTGGTATAACAATCCTCAATCTGCTGATTTTGTGAAGAAAAAATAAACCCTTTCAATAAAAACACGCCCCACTTTCTCCCATGATAAAACGCATCATTTCCCAGAATAGGGTGAACGCGAGGCGGTTTATGACCTCAGTGGCGGGGAACCTGGAGGGGAGGGGCCGGGTGTTCCCCCGCCCACCAGCCTTCCACCAGGGCAGACACCAGATGACTGGCTGACCACTGTCAGCAGGGTAGGGCTGGCCTCACTTTCAACTCGGTTTCTTTTAAAAAGTGTGTTTAGGTTGAGTTCCCCTTTCCAAAAACAACGACTTTGGAGGCATCGGTCTTCAAATTCATCATTTGCTGCGAAATAAAATGCAATAAAATAAGCAGTTGATCATTTAAATCGCTTTTTACGGAATTTTATTACAATTTCCATTCAGACTTAATGGACTGGCCCTAAAGCCTGATATGCAAGGCTGTGCTCAATAATAGAGAGATCCAGCAGTTGTATCAGAAGCTGCACAGCAACTATTTAACTATTTTCCTCTGTGGTCAGGTATTCAGGCCTCTGTTGGATTTCCGTTTGCAGGCCAATGACTACCCGTTGAGGGTTTCATAAACAACGTCAACGGACAATATAATACGGTTTGTGTGTTCCTTGCGGTCGTCCTGAATGTGAGAGTGTTTGACAGCCTGTAATCCTCCCTTTCACAACCCCCCAGGTGGATACTTTCAACCCCCACCCCTTCATTCCCCTCTCTCTCTCTCTCTCTCTCTCTCTCTCTCTCTCTCTCTCTCTCTCTCTCTCTCTCTCTCATTCTCTCTGCCTGTCAGGCACCTTTTGCAGAAACAGCTGCATATCGCCAGTTCTTAACAAACAAACAAACACTTATTTTTTACTACATATGCATGGTGCATTGATGGAAAAAAAATATAGATTTGAAGTAAAGCACCCATTTAACGCTTTTCTTTGTGCTCATATTTTGACTTTATGGTTGTGGATTCCTAGTTTGTTGGTGGGGCTCATGCCTTGGCTTTGAAGTGGTTTGTGTGTGTGTTTATGTGCTGCATGTGTGTGTGTGAGTCTGTGTGTGTGTAGGCGTTTAGTGTATGCGTGTGAGGGTGTGTGTGTGTGTGTGTGTGTGTGTGTGTGAGCGTTTGTGGGCAGGTCTGCCTGGCTGTGCGTGTGAGCGTTTTATAGTCATCCGTGTGTGTGGCTGGTTTGAGGTGAAGGTCTACGTGCTAGCTTCACATTAGCGCGCTGATGTTTAGCTCCACTGCGTGACCCTCAGTGCGCCATAAACCAACAGATTCAGGAACAAATACAGCCGTAAAAGAACGAACCTGGCAACAAAAGAAAACACGTCCAATCATCCTTACCCAGCACTGTGCGGAGTGTGTGTGCTACAGTACTGTACTGTATGTATGTGTGTGTGTGTGTGTGTGGTTGGGTGCACAGTTTCACCAGCCCTGTTCCTGTCCTGCCAAATACAGGTAGCCTGTTTCAGAGACAAAATAAAACTCAGGAAGCATTAAAGTCCCTGGCACAGACAACCCCACGCTCCATACGTTGCATTGAGGACGGTTAAGGCCCATACAATCCTTCGGCAGATTACAGTCTATTTGTTTCTTTGGAAGAGATTTACATTGTTATTATTAATATCATAGCCCCCCTGCTGACTCTTCCACTGTGCTGTTCTCAATCTAACCAGCAGCAGACCATGATGGAGGCGAAGCAGAACCTTAAGTCCTACCTTTTCAACCTGGCTTTTGCTTCACGGTGTATTTATTATACTTTATAAACGACTTGAGTTATTGATTTGTATATTATTACCCCGTGTTAGCAGGTTGTTAACACGGTTGTCTCAGTGTTTTTGACAAGTCATGTTCCGGTCAATGCACTTTGTGTTGCCGTGTACAGTGACGTGGCTGTACGTATAAATCAACTTTGAGATTGTCCCTCATCGTGTCTGGATCTACAGCTTTGTGTGGGTGATTGTTTATAGATGATGTTGAAGATACAGTGGACTTAGCTGAAGTGGATAAGTGGTTCGAGTGTGAAAATCTGGAAAGCTTTTGGATGTTTACCTCTGAGAAATGTTCTGTTTACAATTTGTTTCTCCATTGTTCCTACAAAACAAGTACATTTAATGCACACTGGTCGGGGGAGTTAAGGCTGGAGGTTATAGCATGATTTTAGGATGGGTATTCTTAACCGGTAGATCATTTGGCAGTAATTCAAAAGATCCCAGATTTAAATTCACCTGTGTGTTCCGTTGAATAAAAGCATTTGCTCAATGAATGAATTATTATTGCGCTCATGTCAAATTGTGTAGTTGTACAGGAACCAGCGAACTCTACATTTGTTTTCGAAAACAAAATCCCCGTATTATTATTATTACTTAGGGACTGAAGCGGGCAGCGTGAGAGAGGGGTTTGCTCTGAGGACTGGGGTGTGAAACCAGCTCTTGGTATCTCAAGGAAGACATGGGAGTCATTATAGGTCCAATAATAAAGAATGGAAGAGTCTGTGTCACAAGTCTCCCCCCAAACAGGAAAGCTGGGTTATAATAACACACGTGCACACACACACACGTACCCCTGTACACACACATACTCTCACACACTTCCGTATATATCCACACACAGACACGCATGCATTGTCTACGTACACATGCAAGCGTGTACGCGCGTACACACACGCGTGGACACATACACATGGTTACAATAACACAGCCTGGCACAATGCATGCATAAAGTAAAACACATTGAAAGGTAATTACCAGTGGCTTGTGATGTTTACCCAGCTCTCGTCCAATAGCAGCCCTCAGAACCATCGAGGTCTCTGGGCCCTCGTCTCAGCCCAATGGTCTAGCATGTTTTCGTTGCTACTGTACATCAGGCCCGGGTTCAATTATGTCATCAGTTACTTGGAAGTATTTGAAAGTAACTGAGGTGCATTTGATTTGAATCACGTTAATATTTAGAAGGGACTCATACGATTGATTTTTTTTTTTGCTGTAATTATGACTAGCGAAGTAAACTCAAGTCTTTGACGGTCTTTTCAAATAGCGATTGAGCCGGGTTGCTGATATCGTTAAATCACGACCGCAGAAATGTTTGGTTTCATAAGGCTTTGAAAAGATCACGAACGTTGTTTGGTGGTTTTATGAGTAGATCGGAGCCCAATCCCATGACTGCCAGCCACTACCAAATCCATGATGTGACACACAATAGGCTTCAAGTACCTGTTCACATGAGTTTACAACTTTTTACCATCCTGTGTGTACAAGTCTGTCAACACACCGTCCATATGGACAGTGACAAGGGCACAGCACACACACACACACACACACGCACACAGCTTGAGTGTTTAACTGCCATCCTGTACGTTTACACACTCCTTGTTTGGACAGAAGGTTAGTATGTTTCTCCAATGCAAACACTTCACAGGACATCAGTCACTTGCCAGAGGCGCCGTGGTTGCTCTGAGTGCTTACAAAGAAGACCAGAGGCTGGCGTGTCGGGTTATGAATAGCTTCCTTTAATGGAGACAATTAATCAATTCCCTTGAACATTCGCTGTGGCGGACGGCTTCGGCGTAAGTGCTGCACACGAATGTTTGTCTCCATAAACCGAGAGGGCTATCGTGTTTTGGTTTTTCTTCCCGCTGACACCAACTCGATAACAGGGTCCATCTGTGGTGTTGCTCACTCCTTCCAGAAGATTCTGTAGCCATGAACGACATGATCGGGAATTGTTTGAGTTGTTCTTCCAAACAGCTTGGCTGGACTTTACTCATGGGACTGCATCCAGGACATCTAAAACGACGTTGAAAGGCTTCCACAGTTATTGAACTCTTTTGTCTTTGATGAAATGGGCTTTAATGTATATATTATCATTTAGTCTATAAAGACCCTGATGAACCCAGTGCATGTTCTGTGTGCATGGGCAGCAATCCAAGCCAAACACAGACCTCTTTTGGTGAAGTTTCAGCTTGGGGGTTTGATGCCTCCGAAAGGACATTATTTTATATCTGGCATGGAGAGCAGCCATTCAAGTAAGCAAGTCTCCCAGAGTCGTTTATGTAACTACTGTAAGACAGTCTGCACGTGATAGGATCAGACATGAAACCAAACAAACCAAAAGCTCAGGAAAGTCGCAGTAGCTGTGTGGGAGACAGTGACCCGCGCTGGAACTTCTCAGCCAGAGGCTTGTCATTACATGTTACAAACTCACCCCTCTGAGCCAAATGCATCATATGGTGACCAGGAATTTACATTAAAGTATCCAAATTATATCGTTTTTTTGTTTGAGAAGAAATCCTTGCATCTGATATGATCGTTGCTTTCACTGCACTTCTGAGTAAAGACAGATTAACATACGTTGAACAGTTTATTTGAGTGCTTTACTGGCAGGATAGCAAAATCATTTATTGTAAAAATGAAACATAAAGGTGAGTGGATAACTACACCATTTCATGTTAGTGCTTTATTGGCATGACAACCAAATTATTTAATGTAAAAATGAAATAGGAAAAATGGAATAAGGATAACTGAATAAGTGATTGCGTGTGTGTGTGTGTGTGTGCTTGCGTGCGCAGGTGTGTGAGTCAATCGGTGAGTCTCCACCCTCCTTCGTGAGGAGAGAATCACATGGTAGTTTTCCCACTTTACGAGCCTTCGCTTGAGAATCCTGCAGATCCTCTGCGGTCGGTGAGTAGCTCTCAGGGTCAGGGGTCCTTTCCTGAATCGCTTTCCTGTCCTGTCTGCCTCGCTCAGAAAACACACATCCTCCTCCCTTTGGATCTGCTGCCTCAGCGTTCTCCATCCAGACCCAATCAAACCCAGAGGGTTAGGTTCATTGGACCAATCAAAACAGACGCTGCTTTGTTGCATTGCTGTTTGTGCCTTGCAAATAGAGGCATCACACATTACCTGTACCAAGAGTGTCTAAAGATATTTCACGTTGTTGTTTAATACAATACAATACTGTTATGTTACCAATCTAACCGACACATGTTCAACATGCTAAAACATGTTACAAAAATACATGCAGAACATGCATTCAAGTCTACACAGCATGCAAAACAAATTTAAGACAAATGTGGTAATCTGGCATTTGGTTTTAATACATTGTGTGATCCACGAAGACTCCCTTCTTCTCTAATATGGTTCAGGTGTCAACAAGGAACCAGCTGACGCAGCACTTCCTGTTTTGAACAAGTCATCTTGGCTCATTAACCTCCCGAGTCTGGTTTGATTTAAAGGTGAATCATGATTACCGTAAGCGGAACGTGAGAGGGTAACCAAAGTCACAGGCTACTCACGGTTGCGGTCAACTCAACCTTTGGCTGAAAAAAAAGCTAACGTTTTGAAAAGAAAAATAGTTGAAGCATGGTTTTTGTTATTGTAGTCACACTATACCCAGGTGACTCCCTGCCCCCTCTACCCCCACCCATAATGAGTTTGTGCTGATTTTGACCACAATCTTTCTAATGCTTTCCACTGATTTGCACACACATAAACACAGTTCATTTTTTATACATATTTTATTTCCCCTTTTGGCATGATAAGAAAAGACATGTATTATGCATCTGTAACCACAATAATAATATGCATGAAAAACATGAAAAAGGATAACACTTGAAGTCACATAAACTTATTCATAACGGTTTACTCTAAGATATAGGACTAAAATAGATCCCCATTGTTACACTGCCTTTCTCAGATTGACAGCCTGGGACATACTGCTAATCCTGCAAAAAAGTTTCTGTTTTGAATTTCCTAGTAGTCCATCAATGGGAAAGGAAGTAGATGTCTGTGACTATTTTTTTCAGTGAGGTTAGGCTAGGTTAGGTCGCAGTCTATCCAATAGATATAGATTTATATTTCTATATCTGTGGTCTGTCCTCTACATCTGTGGCCTCTCTCTCTCTCTCTCTCTCTCTCTCTCTCTCTCTCTCTCTCTCTCTCTCTCTCTCTCTCTCTCTCTCTCTCTATCTCTCTCTCTCTCTATCTCTCTCTCTCTCTATCTCTCTCTCTCAAACACCACCCACGTCACCAGATGGATGAATTCATTTGTAAAGCAACTCTGCCATCTAGCGGTGTCATAGAGCCATGAACGGTAGAATTTGAAAACCTATGACATACGAGAAGGAATACGAATATCCTATACTGTAGCTAACAGAGCACACTTCTAGGCGATAGGCTATGTTTATTTTTTCTTAATCTGTATTTGGTGACAACCGGATCTTGAATAGATCTGTTCAGTCCAGCTCAAAAGCTCAAGATGCTGGTGCACTTGCAATTGAAACGCGCGCCTTACGCTGTCCAGAAAAAAAGGTGCTGAAATGTCGTCAGTTCCGCGAAGCATTCCTAGCCTGGAAAGAGGAGGTTGGATTTGCTTCCAAGAAGCCGACGGCAAACGATGAAACAGACCCGACTGGTCATGCCATAAGCCTATGTATCTATCTTTATCAAAGGATAACGGTGATTTAATTAATTGATTCTTCGGCCTGTTGTAATTTTCCTGGACAGACCATTAGTGTCGGGTCCTGTCTAGAAGCCGCACATGAACTGGAATGCACTCTAGCTAATGTTAGCTAGCTAGCTTGCTAATAGCTTTTCCAAAACAGGACTCAAACACAGCAGGTAAGCATTGCTAACTATGTGACTAGTTATGTCTATGATAAAGTGTCTTTACATCAGATTAGTTTCATTTAGCAAATGATACGTTTGAATCTGACAAAGCAGCTCGCTATGGCAGTTTGCAGCTGCTGCCGTGCTGGACTAGCATTGTAGCAAGACGCTGGCTGGCAATCCATGGCATTATTGCGGCTGGCTCACCCTACTCAGTTTCAGTCCAGTCCAGTCGACACATTAGCAGGCCTTTACTTTGTAGACAGCTAGACCTTTTCACTTCCTAATGAATATCTAACTAGCTAGCTCGTCATCATGAATTTGCTTTCATGTACTTATGGCTGACATAAACAATGATTTGGTGTACCGAGAAGTGCAATGAATGTAATCTCGCATTACCATAAATTAGCTAGTTAGAGCTAGCTCCAGCGATTTTAAAACTAGCTAGTGCTACCCTAATCTGTCTCCAAAATGCACCCGCTACCTGCTGGATGGCTAGATGCACCTGTGTTAACCTGCACCTGTTCCCCTTCTCGCTGGTATGACATGCGAGCAAGTGCTAAATAGCTAGTTAGTAACTAGCATAGCAAGAATGACGAGTTCCTTGCCATGTTTAAAAATGTGCGGAAAATGTATTATTTTTAGAGGGCTTGCAAGTGGAGGTTCGCTTTAAACTGGTGTGTGTGTGAGAGAGACAGAGTGAGTGAACCCAGCTATGGGCTATTACATATTGTTACATTTTATGACTGTGGCTTGTGCTCCCAGAGTCCTCTTAGCCACAGAGTTGCTAGTTCCATTTGACTGATTAGGTGTTTATCGGCCACATCATAAAGAGAGCATTTTGAGGCCAGTTGTCATAGGGACGTGGCCTTGGTTAAAAGGAAAAGAGCCCATCTTGACATGTTTCCCTCTCGACCCCCACGCCTCTTTTGTCATAGGATATCTGCACACGTTGCATGAAATAATGTATGCCTGTTTGACGTACGCGTGTCTTGCGTTGAAGCACAGATCTCGTTCTCGATTGCTAGCTTTAACCTCTATCATAACAAGGCCTAGGCAAATTCAGTAGAGGCCTAACTTTAGCAGACTGTCATTGAAGACAAGAAAATACAGGCAAATTAGGATGACCGAGTTTCAACCTCATTTTACTGGCCTGTCGTTTTTGACCATGGATATACTAGTGTACAGCTATTGTTTCTTGTGCAGTGCTCTTAGAATTTATGCACCGAATGACTCATAGCCTTGTGTGATGAGGTGGGGTGGTGCTGTCGTCCTTAGTATAAAGCAAAGTCTCCACATTTCTCGTTTCGGCCCATATATAAACCCCACACATGCCATATGATAGAAAGGTGTGTCGTTTCAAACTGCCTACCCAGACTCTGTACCTGTATATACACTTACTGTGGCCTGGTATTTGTACAGGCACAGGTGTGATCCTGTTGGTCTGTTTACCTGTGACCAACACCCAGTCCTCCATTGTGAAAGTCTTGATAAGCCTCTCTCTCTCCGCCTCTCTCTCTCCGCCTCTCACGTGCTCTCTGAAGTCCTCAGACTGTAATTATCAGGAGAGCAGAGTCCTGTGTTCCTGTTGTGTGTGTGTGTGTGTGTGTGTGTGTGTGTGTGTCTCCTCCTGACACTCGACACCGCTCTCAGCACTGCTGAGGGGGAATTAATTAGCTGCCCTGTGTTTTCTGCCACAGCCAGCCAGAGGTTTGTTGGGTGACGGACCCTCTCGCCGTCCCTACGTTGGCAAACGTGAGGGCCTACAGTGACCAGGTTTCTGTTTGTGTGTGTGTGTGTGCACTCACAAACGCATACGGTGTGTGTGCGATCGAACTGCGTCGGTCTGGGAAGCGTACTGTCCGTCATAGAGAATCCGGCCCGCCAGCGGTTTAAACGTATTGGTAATTGAGCTGCAGATTGGAGTGGGCCACTTCTGCGGGGGCCGGCTCATCGGGACTGAGAGCCGCGCTCTTTGATAGGCCACCTCTGCTCCCCGTCCAGACTCATTATCCGACGTTACCGCTCGCCTAACGCTCGTATGACAGTCAGGACCGCCCGGCTCCCTCTCCTAACCGTCCTTCTCTCCCTTCTTCTGCCCGTCTTTCTCACTTACCTGCCTTCTGTAACTGTAATGACTTCCTGAATCTCTGTGTCCCGTTTCTTCCTTCCCCTCTCTCTCTCTCGTCTCTCTCTCTCTCTCTCTCTCTCTCTCTCTCTCTCTCTCTCTCTCTCTCTCTCTCTCTCTCTCTCTCCTCTCTCTCTGTCTGTGTCTCTCTCTCTTTGCTTCTCTCTGTCACTCTCTCTCTCTCTCTCTCTCTCTCTCTCTCTGCTTCTGTCTGGCTATCTCTCTCTCTCCGGCTCTCTCTCTCCCCTCCCTCCCGCCTGCCTCCCTCTCTCAGGGCGCTCGTGCAGCATGGCAGACAGCATCATGAGCAAAGCAGCCACCATGGAGATACCGATCAACAGCAACGGAGACACGGGCACGCTGCCCGAGGACGACAGCCTCGAGCAGGTACGGTCGGCCTCGCCTTCCCCATCCCCGTCCACCCAGGCTTGCCTCCTGCCCCTCACCTTCCTGTGAGGTATTCTTGACTTCTGGGGTGGGGGGGAGGGGGGGAGAAATCCTCAGGATTATGGCCTGACAAGGGGTGGGGGTGGGGATAAGGGGGGGGGGTCAAGGAATGTAATCTACACACTGTTAGAAGCAAGTGTTCTGCATTTCCGTTGTTTAGGCTGTAGTTGATCTACTGATTACGACCAACATAAGCAAGTAGACGATCCTTGATTTCACCCATCGTCCCTGCTTCGGGCCCAACGGCAGTCCCACACAGGGTGTCGTTTCCAGGCCTGTTCGTAGGCCTCATCGGTCCCCGGGGTGACCGAGCTCCAGGGGACACCTGTTGGAGTTCCCAGGTCTCCATGGGAACAGGCGGAAGTTTCCGCGACGTGGCGTCGGGTCGGCTGCGGGAGCTTGCGAGCGGAGGCCTTGGGTTTGCTTGTGGAAGGCGTGGGTGTGCGGTAGAGCCAGAGGGTGGGGTCCAAATCCTCCTAGAAGGTGGAAACTCAAACAGAGCGCTCTCTCCGAGCTGCATTCCACCACAGCTTAAAGGTGAAAAAAGAAGCTGCCAAACGGGACACTGTGCTCTTAAAATGTGATGGAACCTCTGGGCTGTTAGAGAAGTCGGAACGGTTCGTGTTTTGGTTGGTTTTCTGAAACAGGTTTTTTTTGGGGGGGAGGAATTCTTTTTCCCAGCCAAGGCAACACCTCTCTGGGCAAACAGAGGCTGCTGTGGATCCGGGTGGGACCTGGAGCAGTCAGCTGCTGTTGTTTGCCGAGCGGCAACGAGGCCGAGGTCGTGCTGTAAAGTGGAAAGCCCTTATCTTTACTAAGAGCGTGGTCGCCGCGCTGAGCCAGACATTAGCGAAGGCGGGGGGGCTTTACCTCACTTTTTTTTTTTTTTTGGTCATCAGGGGCCGAGGAGTTCGACCGGTTGAAGGCCGATGAATATTAACCGCGGTTGCCACGGCAACGGGGCGATATTTTTTCGGGGGGGGGGGGGGGGGTTTGATCCGAGTCCGCTCGCTCTCGTTCCCCCGCTTTTGTCCCTGAGAGTGAACCCTTAAAACCCCACGACGGCGTCGGACGAGAAATCTCCCGATCTGAGTCCCTCTCCTGTCTTGCCGTCTGTGTTTCTGAATGGCATTCGAGTTTTACCTGCCTGGTAAATGTCTGGTTGGGACTGCCAGGGCACTGGCTGTAATCCTATCCGCTGGTATTGTAACTGCTCTGTCAGCAGCCCGCACAGAGACTAGGAGCTAAATAAAGGCCCCCTGTGTGGTGCCTAGATTCAGGAGTGTGTGTGTGTGTGTGTGTGTGTGTCAGAACAGCATGAGTGAGAAAAGCCGTTGAGAGATAGAGACAGAGAGAGAGAGAGACAGAGAGAGAGAGACAGAGAGAGAGAGACAGAGAGAGAGAGACAGAGAGAGAGAGAGACAGAGAGACAGAGAGACAAAACACAGACAGAGAGAGAGACAGACAGAGAGAGAGAGACAGAGAGAGAGAGAGACAAACACAGACAGACAGACAGAGACAAACACAGACAGAGAGAGAGACATAGAGAGAGAGAGACATAGAGAAAGAGACAGAGAGAGAGAGGTGTCTTTATATGGCTAGCAGGGTAAGTAACACATGCGTCAGTGTGTTGACGTCCACGTCGACAACGCATGGTTACACCGTCGGCGACAGTCATCTTGGCAGTACACCGACATTAGCCACCATGGGCTTTTTGTGACGGTTACGTCATTAGACAGTGTCGCTGTCGTCGGGTGATACCACCTGCTGTACTGAGACGGCTATTGTACGGCAATCGTTTGTCAATAACGAACTGGTCGACCAGGTGAACAGCAACTGCTACATTATGGGATGGAGGACGGGTCCATGCAAACGAGACCATGTGTTGTTTTATTTAGTCAGCATGAGCATCCATCCCCCCCTCCGCCCCCTCCGCCCCTCCCCCCCCTCCGCCCCTCCCCCCCCTCCGCCCCTCCCTCCCTCCCCATCACTGCGCCCGCTGCGGTTACCATGGCAGTGGGTCTGGTTTTACTTTCTCATCATGTCTAAGTTGGTGCTTTTTTAGTTCAGTTGTACATCGTGTCTCTTCTTCTTCTTCTTCTTTTTTTTCTCTCCCCCTTTTATTATTCTTTCTTTCTTCCCTCCTTTTCCTTTCTGTCTGTCTTTTTTGTTGTTGTGGTTTGTCGTCCTCGTCCCGCCCCCTCTCCCCCCCCCTCTCCATCTGTGAACAGGCTGCTAAGCTGCAGTGGAGCTTAGATGAGAAGGTAGGAAGGACCACTGCCCACCGGGTGAGGATGACCACCGATGTGTGTGCGTGCGCGTGCGTGTGCGTGCGCGTGTCTGTCGCCTAATGGTTTGTCGACCCATGGTATGGTATAATCTGGCTCTAAAATACACCAAACCGAGGCCTAGCCTCGTGTAGGCCTATGTTGCTGCACAGCTTTACCTATGCTACCAGGACATAGGAATAGCTGTGTAGGGGCCCGTTAATAACAGCCCATATGAACTGGAGCTAAAAGTCTTGAAGCGTCACAACATGCGTGGCTCATTTGAACTGGCCGAATACACAGAGGTTTCATATCAATGACAAACCATTGTTAGACAACACCAAACATGTGCTTTTTATGTCCCCACCACAACTAACTCCTGACGGAAGTCGCAAGATGTCTCTCAACGTGAAAACGAGATTTTGTGTGTGTGTGTGTGTTGACCTGATAGGGTGTGAGAGCATGCTGCTTCTTATCCTCAAATTGTTCTTCTTACCCCCTAACTCCTCATCCCCTGGGTCCAACACACCTGGACAGCCAAATCCATTGCCAACAGAAAAGACCAGATTTCATAATCTGTCATGTATTAGCGTTTTCAATGGATTTCGCCGACAGGCCCCTTTGGCTTCCTGTGTCCTTCTGCGCTATTTGACCTTCTGGAAGTTTCTCTGGGCCTAAATGCAGCTGCTGGGTGTGGGACTGGGGACTGGGGAACCCTCATGAAAGGAGTGCTGAAGGCACCTTATCTGAGCAGGCGTCAGACATGTTTTAATGTGTGTGTGTGTTTAGAAAGAGGAAACGGAACCTTCCCTCCCCGGAATGTTCCGGGCTCTGTGTGATCGCAGGACGCCTCTGGCTGATAGTCGTCCGCTGTACATACATATTTGGATAGATTTCAGATGATTTATCTTACGTGTTTGAGTGAGACACACCGAAGGTGCGCGTGCGTGTGCGTGTGTGTGTGTGTAATTAGCCTGCAGTTATTTGACCTAATAAGTCCCTTAACCCCTCCTCCGTGCAACCAGGATGTCGTGAAATCTAGTTAAAAAACGTGTTCATCATTGCATTGTCTAAACTCCCTTGTGGTTCCCATGCATCCATCACTACTAACCTGTTTTTAGAAAAGCTCTTTTGATTTGGGTGAGCGTAATTGTTCGTTTTGGTGTGGCGGTGAACAGTCGTAATGGTGATAACTAATAATTCCTCACGTCTATATCGCCCCCTAGTGGTTGACCCCCTGCTACGCCACAGTAACCCCCCTTAATGTTAGTGTGTTCTAACAGAGAGAGGGAGATGATTCAATGTTAGCTTTCTCCTCCCTCCCTCCCTCTATCTGTCTGTCTGTCTCTCTCCTCCCTCAACCCTGCTCCCACTTATCACCCCCTGTTGGCCCCGCCCCCCTCTCCTCTCTCTCCTCCACCTCTCCCACACCTATCTCGCTCTTCCTCTCCCTCCACCTCTCCCGCCCCTCTATCTCGCTCTTCCTCCCTCTCTCCCTCTCCTCCTGCAGGACCTCCAGCAGGTGATGGTGTCTGGGCCCAACCTGAACGAGACCAGTATCGTATCCGGGGGTTACGGCGGAACGACGGAGGGGATCATCCCCACGAGCTCCATCAAAGGTACACAGCACAGTCTCTCTCTCTCCATCTCTCTCTGTCTCTGTCTCTCTGTCTGTTTGTCTCTGTCTCTCTCTGTCTGTTTGTCTCTCTGTCTGTTTGTCTCTCTGTCTGTTTGTCTCTCTCTGTCTCTGTCTCTCTCCTCCCCTCACTGGATGGCCAGTATTTTACGATCCCGTCTCTGTTTCAATTTTTCAAATGTTTCCTTTAATAAAAATGTGGAAGTGTCTTGTTGTCAGATTGGCACTGCAGGAGCCATCCCATGTGAACGGATATGACAGCCGTTGGGGTTTTTTTTTTTTTCATTTTTTTTTTTTTCATACTCGTGTCCGGGACTTTGCATTTATAGAATCCATCTTGTCAAATACCAATCTTTTCTCTCACACATACACACACACACACACAGCATTCTAATCCCCCCCTTAGTAAGCTGTTTCCAGGCCACTTTCTTCATTTGAAGAGCGAGAATCATTCTCTTATTTTCCTCTTGTGGCGTATGTTTGCCAGAGAGGATTCTGGGAATTGTAACTCTCCTGGATGCGAGGAAGATGGACTGACAAAGATGGAGAGAGAGAGAGAGAGAGAGAGAGAGGGATGAGTGGAGTAGAGTGACTGTCTGTGAGAGAATCCTTTTGAAAGATTAGCTACATTTTCCAGTACACAGGCTTAGCTAGGGTATTATTTTCCACGGTTTCACGGTAAACAATAGACCTTGACAAATCCTTAGAGAACAGATGGAATCATTCCTGTTGTACTTGAAGAAAACGCTAACATGGGCCGATGGATGCGGGCTGCAATTTGCAATACAACGTGAAACCGAAAGGCCTCAGACAGCTTGATTGTGATTCGGGTTAAATGCCATTACTAACTGCTGCTTACCCAATGCCCCTCTCTCTCTGTCTCTCTCTCTCTCTCTCTCAGGCCCTGCAGTGCGCTACAACCCTGGTTTTAACAGACCCATCCCCAATACAGGAATAGGTGGCTCTCCAAACGACTCTTACTGACCTCTGTTTATGTCTTTAATCACTTCTCCCTCGCTCTATTCCACCCTCCGCTGGTCTCATCTCTCTCTCTCTCCCTCTCTTTCCCTAACCCTCTCTATCTCTCTCTCTTTCCCCCTCTCTCTTTCCCTAACCCTTTATCTCTCTCTCTCTCTCCCCCTCTTTCCCTAACCCTCTGTATCTCTATCTGTCTCTGTCTCTCTCTCTCTCTCTCTGGAGGAAAGCTGGGTCGCTGTCTCTACTGCCCATGTCCGGTCGAGGGTTGCAGCTTTTCTATCAAGACAGGGCACGCTGTCTCCAGCACGCTCCTCCTGCTCCTCCCTCTTACTCCTGGCCGCCGCTGTCACTCTCCCTTTTCACAGGTCACTGTGTGTGCATGTGTGTGCGCGTCCCGGGGCGCCGGCTTCTCTCCTCTCCTCCGCCACGCGGCGCTCTGTCGCTCCGCCGTCGCTCCTCTCTCCGGGAAGAGCCGAGCGTGCGTCAGAAGTGTTCCGGGGAGGGGGGCCGATTCTCTTGGAGAATCACGATCAAAGCGCCGCTATAAATAAAACAAAGCAGTCAGCAGCCCGTCAGACTTGATACAACCGAGGGCGTTGTGTAGGATTATTTTTTTTTCCATTTATTTTTATTTTTTTATCCTCCCGCCCCACCACTTCCCCCTGTGATGAGTGACGTCATTTCAGCTGTGTTCGTCGTCGCTGTCACTCTCTCTGCACTGTTCACCGTCGGTTTGTCATTAACCATTTTCTGTGCCTGTCTTTTTCTCATCCTCCTCTGTCCTCCATTCTCTCGTCCTCCCTCCAATCCCCCCCCCCCCCCCCCCACTGACCCCCCCTCCCCCCCCGTGTCCCTAACTGCCTTCACCTCCCCCCCCCCCCTCATATCCTCTGCGCTCTCCACTCTCCCATAACTCCATCTTCCTACGCCTCCCCGCCCAAACCCCTCCCCCCCTCCCCCCCCGTTCAACGTCACACGTTGCCAACGGCAACTACCCACCACAACCGACCGATCTTGGGTGCACACACCTTGAAAATCCACCCGTTTCGAACACCTCACCCCCCCCAACACCCAACCCCTAAATCCTGCACCTCGTCCACCCCCACCCTCCCCTCTTGTCCCTCCCTCCTCGGCCCCACCCGACCCTGACCCTTGACCCCCGTCCCTGGTCAGAACTGCGTATGAAGGCCAGGCGCGTTAGTGTTCCCCCCAGCCACTCCGCCGCCAGCCGCATAGCCAGCCAATCAGACGACTACCCAGGTAGGACCCGGTAGAGGTTAGAAAGTCAGTCCCCTATTGGTTCAGATGAGGTTTGGGGGGGTCCACACCAGTTCCAGCCCTCTGCCAGTCCCAACTCAGATATCCCTGTCTGTCATCTGTCTGTCGGGTCTCAATCACCTTCTCACTCATTCATTCACTTCCTCGTTTCCTCACTCAAACTCACTTTTGTCATTGTGGCGGGTGGCAGACCTGGGGTAACAACATGAATCGCTGGATGGATTGTAATGCGAGGGTGTTTTTGAGATGCCCCTTACGGGACTAAGTCCTTCAGATGGGTTCCAGTTGAACCAACCTGTCAGAGATAGTCAAATCAAGCTCACCCAAAGCATTCGACAGTGTTGGCCAATAGCGCTCGACCCAGGCCTAGCATGGGGCTATGGCAAAGCAGGTGTTGGTTTGTGCCAAGGGGCTGGAGGATAGAAAGAGGGCTGGTGGATAACTAGAAGCCCACAGTGTGTGTGTGTGTGTGTGTCTCGTGCCTGACGCCCTTGCTCCTCCCCCAGGGTCCAGCATGCAACACAGCAGCAGCAACTCGTCCATGGCGGACGACGCCTCCCGGGGCGTCGCCGTGGAGAAGCTGGACTTTGTGAAGAAGTGGGGGCTCAACACCTACAAGGTACCTCCCCCCCCCCACCCCCCTCCCCCGGTCTAGAACCTGTCTCTCTGAACCTGTCTCTCTGAACCTGTCTCTCTCAACCTGTCTCTCTCAACCTGTCTCTCTCAACCTGTCTCTCTGACCCTGTCTCTCTCAACCTGTCTCTCTCAACCTGTCTCTCTCAACCTGTCTCTCTGACCCTACCTCTCTCAACCTGTTTCTCTCAACCTGTCTCTCTCAACCTGTCTCTCTCAACCTGTCTCTTTCAACCTGTCTCTCTCAACCTGTCTCTCTCAACCTGTCTCTCCCCCCCTCCCCCCCTCAGTGCACCAAGCAGATGATCTCGGAGCGTTTCGGCCGGGGCTCGCGCACGGTGGACCTGGAGCTGGAGGCGCAGATCGACGTGCTGCGCGACACCAAGCGGAAGTACGAGAACGTGCTGCGGCTGGCCCGGGCACTCACCAACCACTTCTACAGCATGGTGCAGACGCAGCACGCACTGGGGGACACCTTCGCCGACCTCAGCCAGAAGTCCCCCGAGCTGAGGGTAACCGGCCAATCAGCACGGAGGAGGGGGGGGGGGAGGATGAAGGGGTAGTGTGGGGGATGATTTCTGTTTGATGAAACATAGGTATTTTGTGTTTTCATGTGTTTGGCTAGGGGGGGGGGGGTGAGGGATGATGATGAGAGGGTGGAGCCCTTCACTTGCTTGGGATCTCAACTGTGTGTGTGCGTGTGTGTGTGCGTGCGCGCTCAGGATGAGTTTGGCTACAACGCGGAGACCCAGAAGCTGCTGTGTAAGAACGGCGAGACCCTCCTGGGGGCCGTCAACTTCTTCGTGTCCAGCATCAACACCCTGGTCAACAAGACCATGGAGGACACCCTGATGACCATCAGATGTACGGAGAGCGCCAGGTGAGGAGGGGGGGGGGGGGGGGGGGGAGAGGAAGGGAGGGAGGGAGGGAGGGAGGGAGGGAGGGAGGGAGGGAGGGAGGGAGGGAGGGAGGGAGGGAGGGAGGGAGGGAGGGAGGGAGGGAGGGAGGGAGGGAGAGAGAGAGAGGGAGAGAGAGAGGACTAAAGCCTAGAACCACAAATCCAGATGTGTTTCTGTCAGACCATCTCTCCGAGGGGTTATTTTGTCCCCCCAACACACAAACACAAGCAGGCAGTCACCCGTCCCTCCGTCCCCCAGGCTGGAGTTTGACGCGTACCGGGCCGACCTGGAGGAGCTGAGCCTGGGCCCGCGGGACGCCGTCACCATGGCCCGCATCGACTACGCCCAGCAGCAGTACCAGGTCCACAAGGACAAGTACGAACGCCTGCGCTCCGACGTCACCATCAAGCTCAAGTTCCTGGAGGAGAACAAGGTAAGGCGGCTAACACACTCGCACGCTCGCTCGCTCACTCACTCATTCACACACTCTCACACGCTCACTCACTCATTCACACACTCGCACGCTCGCTCACTCACTCATTCACACACTCTCACACTGGATCGTTGACTTGCTCACATACACACAGACCAACGTACTTCACCCCTGCTCACTTCTTTTTCCCCATTACGTTTTAAGTTCCACATTACAAGTTCTAACAGTATTTACGTGTGTGTGTGTGTGTGTCCAGGTGAAGGTGATGCACAAGCAGCTGCTGCTCTTCCACAATGCCATCTCGGCCTACTTTGCTGGAACCAGCAGCAACTGGAGCAGACCCTGAAGCAGTTCAACATCAAGCTGAAGCCCCCGGGCTCGGAGCAGCCCTCCTGGCTGGAGGAGCCCTGAGACCCCCCCCCCCCAAGACCACCCGATGGACGGAATAATGAAGGGATGGATGGATGGACTAAAAGCACTAGCAGGATTTCAAGCGGGGCCAAGGCCTTCTGCCATCTCTTTCTCTCTCTCTCTCTCTCTTTCTGTCTCATTCTGCCTTTCTCTCTCCTCCTCACACATTCTGTCCTTTGGAGAAAAAAAACTCTCATTCCATTCCTGATTCGATCCCCTCTTCGCTGTCTTTTTCTGTTTAGTTTTTTTCCCCACCATCCTTCTCTTGTCCCTCTCTCTCTCTCCTCTCTCTCTCTCTCTCCCTCCTCCTCAGTAAAGTTTGTGCCTGACACTTCTCCACCCTGCAGCACTCCAGGCCAGTCCGCGATACCAAAACACCACATGTAAACCATAACAAATCGTCATCGCTTAGTTCTGACCGGCCCGGGAGGCCCCCTAACACTACAGAGAAGTCCAGCACGTTCCGCCAGCGTTCCAGCGTGGAAAGCTCCTCCCACCGTGTTGACACAGCACCTTTTGAGTTCACCATAGTCTGGTCGCCTCCAGAGCCCCGAGATAAATGCAGACTCCATCTCCATACCTCCTACGGGAAGGCATATTCGATACAGCGAATGACAGCAATGTCCCCCAACTCTTCAAATCATCATAATTGACACAGGAATGAAACTACTGATATGGCTGTCTCACCTGGACTGAAAGGGATCATTCGAACTCTCAAGACTCCCCCCCCCCCCCCCCCCCCCCCCAAATTGTTCTGGTATTATTATTTTGTTGTCGTTTTTTTTGGGCTTAAAGGGTGATCATGAACGCCCTGACTCTACCCTGCTTGATGTCTCGCTATAATATCTGAGGACCGTGTGTGCGTGCGTGCGTGTGTGTGTGTGTAAAACAGAGAGGCAGTTCTCCTGAGTGTAGCTCTGTGTATGCACTACTCTATTTGCTGCACTGGAAGTCACAGAGAGACCACCACCACTCCTATCCACACCACTGATTTGACGTTAGACATGAACGAGCTCTGGTTGGTTGTCAGCAAACGGAAGTGAAGAGCTGACATGTATGAACGAGTCGCATTTCAAAACACTGCCCTTTTTGGTGAGTGTTTTTTTTGTTTCAGCATTATTCTGTAGAGACGAACTTTCAGTGTTTTGGGATCCCTGTTTGTAATGCTTCAGTTGTACTTGTTCCTGGGCAGACCAATGCAAGGTCAAGGGTCAAACACCAGGGGGTCATGGGTCAAAGCTTGACGTCGCTCCCAGCTCTCCATCTCTCCATCTCTGTACCTGGAGGGCTGCCGTCCTGTAGATGACAGTTATGGAGGGGGGGTTGAGGTGGAACTGGGAAGGAGAAGAGCTATGGCCTTTAGGGGGTGGGGGGGGGGGGGGGGGGGAGAGAATCAGATAGATATTGTGTGTTCACTGTGCCCAAGAGGAATAGGTAATCCCATATTTTCAAAGGCAGTGCTTTAGTGAAGGAATCACTGCTTATGAATACAAGATTTTCTTTTTTGTGTAGAGGACAGATTTCAATGGTGAGATATATATATATAAATATATATATAAATAGTATATATTTCTTTGTTGTAAATTGTTTGTGTTGTAAGTGTTCAATGTATCTAAGTTAACAATAGGTCCTAAAATCATTAGATTAATTTGATATCATGTTTCACAAAATACTTTAGTGAACTATTTTATACCAAATATTTATGATTAATACTCTAAAGATGTACTACCTAATATTACTAATTGAAGTACATTAGAGTTGTAACACCAATCTAATAGGGGATTGTGATAAAACTAATGATTCATATTAATTATTTGCCCTAATCGGACGTGGCCTACTCTTGTACGGGTTTACTTGACAATGACGAGAAGTAAGACTGCAATGCATGTTACAATGTTATATCGTCGCAAAGTCATCATCCCTACTCTGTGAGCTGTGTGTCGGTTAAATCAGAAGCATTTGTCTGATATTAGTTATTGGTTCACCATTTAGCAGACAATGTTCATACCATGATGAAACAATATTGGCAATCCTTGACTGCAATCCTAGAAATACTCTTATTTTGAAAGCTTTGGGTCGCTCACTTTTATTGACGGCGCGCTTGTCTCACTGGACCAGGTACATTTGAAACTCCGTTGTGGTCTGCAATAGTCTAGTCTGACATTTCTCGACCGGTGTTTCACGTGTAAACGAGTACAATAGCCTTCCTACATCTGACGCAACAGTGAATTCCGAAGCTGGTCTTTCCCACTGACTTGTGGGAGTCGAACAAAGGGGTGAACAATGGACGCGTCGTATGTACAAGGAGCGTTCCAACGAGGTGTCAACACAGCTGAATAACCGGAACCGTACGTGACCTCCCAGAAGAAGCAATAGGAGAGAAAACATCTCCAAGAATTTACTAATGTGGACCCGTCATGGCTGGTCTCCCATGGTGTTGCATGGCTAGCAATGATTTTGTGTGCATTGTGTATTCACATAGCCTACATGTGTCACCCACAGAATTATTCCTCACGGTCCCCTTGTGTCCTTCTGTTTCATGGTGTCCTGTCCTGACACAAATGTTTAAAAACTGTAATGTTCACAACTTAGGATATATGGATATGAGATACAGGCTTGTTTTGGAAGTCTGCCTTCCCTCCCCTTGGTTACACCCCTTAGCAACATCTTCAGCAATATGAACATTGTGATACATCAACCTGTCCCTTCTCTCTTCTAACAGAAACAGCTGCCCACACTGTCAGATTGCATTGGCGGAAACAATTATTACTTTGTACAGTAGGAGTCTAATTAATGAATGGGTAAACTGTAGTCTTTAGGTTGTAGGCTAGTTGGAAGAAGATTTGATCCGATTTTTATTTGCGTACAATCAATATTTTAGGCTGCTCTGTGGTAAAGTAGTGTATGGATGATTGTATATTTGTAATAATATTTAAGATAAAAAGGAAATTGGCGTTATGGATCGATGTGATATTTTGCCTCCGTTCCCTACTCTGACCAGATCCCCGCACCCCCAGTTACATGACAATTGCAACACAAAATATTAAAAATTCAATGTTTTCAAGAAAATGTCTCTTTTTTTGTCTTAATTATTTGTCTGTATTTTTTTTTTTATGAATCTACTTAGTAGTGAACTTTCTCCTCCGGCTTGCCAGCTGATAAATCAGGAGCAAGGCATGCAGTTTTAATGTTGACCACAGAAGGTCACTTTTCTTTTGAGGACTGTATGAAGACCTTGACGGGTATTGGAATTAAGTATACGTCCTCATTTGATGCTCAATAATAATTTATTATTTTAACTTATCTGCCCTTTAGGGATCGATATTATAGTAATCACTACCTGGAGAGATTTACTTTTAAAGAATGTTAATATCCGAATCCATCAATACACCCATCATATCGTGTTTAGATCAAACTCTACACACATTATTTTATATTTCTTTGTCTCACATAACAGACAAGCCAAGAGAGGAAGGCTTAACGCATTTGTCATTCTTCCATCTAATGCGTAACCTTTGACTTCTCTCGCTCTCTTTATCTGTCAGTGCATATTTCTCTCCCTCTCTCTTGCAGTATTAATCATCCTACTTTTGATTTGACACCAGAAACACACATTGTAGTTTTACGATACAGGATTAAATGATTTATGATATTCGACCTGACACAAACAACTGTTTTCTTTCCAATCGATTTGAGATTTTGCTAAATTATCAGGGATCTGAGTCCCGGAGTGCGATATGGCTAATTGATAGTCAGGCGCACGCGTGCGCTCAGCTCAGGTGAGTTTGAGTGCTAGGAAGGGTAGCGGTATCGGTGTCAGCTCGTCAGCAGTTTGAAAAGTCGAAGAGAAAACTCAGTTTGTTTGATTGTGGACAGCATTTGGTAAGTATACATACCCCTTAAAATACGCTAATGGGTCTGGCGATGCCAGGCTAATTGCTATGCAATATAATCAAAGTCAGGAAAACCGCATTTCATATCGTGCAGCTCCATAGGGGATAGCTGTTTGCTGTTGTTTGAACATTACATAATGTGGCCTTTATCGACGTCGATACATGTCTTAAGATATACGGTGTAAATTATTATTAGTAAATATTAGAGGTCAAACTTCCACAAATGTGTTTTAATTAATTCCTCTTTTGTTCCCTAGGCTATATCTTCTTTATATGTGGGTCGTTTGAACTCTTCTGAAGATCACACAGAATGATTATATTTCTCAGTCCCGATACATTTAGAAAGTCTCAATATTCAAAGGCATCTTTGCTCCTAATGTATTTTTGTTGGACTTTTGTTGACTTCAACAAAACTGTACTTCTCTCATGGCTCCGGTTGATATGACCATGCAAATGTGTCAGATAGCGTTTCTCAGCTTTCGTATTGGACTTTGGTTCATGACAGTTTGGTCTAATGTCCATTGTTGGGGTGACCAGAATCCCCAGAATATGTTTGCTTTAGTGATGACAGGGGCCTGTTCTGTATGGAAGGGGACTGGTTGGTATTGTTGTGAGAATAATCCAATTACTTTTTGGGAAAGTTTAGCTAGACCATACACAACAACAGAAGTATCATTTGTAACAGAGGAGATGGGAGTTGACAGAACCTGCATTGGCATTTTTCTAAATCGTACATCATTGTGCCAGTTCATTCCTCATCAGACGTTGTTTTCTTCTTCACTGTTACCGGCTGCAGTCTCGACTCCAGAAGATGCTGATGGATAGCGCCGTACTCGTGCCCCCCGCGCCTCCTCCTTCTCCCCGCGACCCTTCCCACTGTACCCCGCACACGCCGGACGAATCGCCCGACCCCGCGCCGCCCCCCCCCTCCTCCCCCGCCCCCGCTCCTGCCCCCCCCGCCCCCTCCCCCCCCACCGGCGCCCGACTCCTCCTCCTTCTCCCGGAGCGTGCAGCGGCGCTCCAAGATGAGGAGCATCAACTGGGATGCCATCCCGTGCCAGAGCGCGCTGGGGAAGAGGAACGTGTTCACGTGCCAGGGGAAGCAGCAGGACTTTGTGCTGGACACCCGCTGCATCGAGGAGCTGTTCAGCCACGCGGACAGCCGCACCTCCCAGCACAAGAACGGCTTCCTGCAGAAGAGCGTCCGGGGCCGGGCCCCCTCTCTGCAGGCCCCTCAGGCGGTGAGCAGTCCCACTGGGACGTGTGTGTGTGTGTGTGTGTGTGTGTGTGTGTGTGTGTGTCGGCTCGTGGTTGTCAGGAAGGGTCTCCTAAAACACAATCCATAGGTAAAGGGTTTTTATTTAAAGCACATCATCATCTCTTTGCTATGTTTTAGTAAATACATAAATCTATTATTTAATTGAGGCGTGGAACACCTAGTAACCCCCAAGGTATGTTCCAACTGGGATTTCAAACACTAGATACCTCAGAACCACCCAACACGGTGACATGATAAAATATTGTTATTTATTCATAGAGCTATTCTTATTAAATGGGACCCACCTAGAATGACACATTGGGTTGTTGATAAGGCTATTGTAAGGGCTGATTCCATCGTTCACAAAAAGTGTGCGTGAGCTCCTTGTTGAACACAAAGCTGTGATGTAAGCGAACGCAAAACCTGACCATTCATTAGGTTGCGTTTCGTGTGGGTTCGTTAGCTTTCCACGTTTAAATGCTCCACCTCCCTTGGAAACCCTCCACTGAATAGGAACTAATCATCAGCTGTTCCCATAGAAACGGCACAATACATGAGGAAGTCTGGAAATGTTAACAATACTTAAATGATGATTGCTTAGATCGGCTTCCTCATGGGTTAGGCCATTTGGCTGTAAAAGCCCTGCTTCGTAAACGTTGTGGCCGAAAAAAATGAAGTCAATGGTTTTTCTTTTTTTTCAGGTCGCAATCCTCAATTCCAAGAAGAGCATGAATGTGGGGATCTTTCTGAAGCAGTTTAAGAGGTGAGGACATGGTCACAGACGAGAAGGTGCCGGAAGAAGGAACAGCTGATAAGGGGGAAAGGGGACATTTCTAGAAAGAGAAGTCAAATGAAAAGGTGTGTGGACGAGCTATGCCACGAGACAGAGTTTAGGAGATGCGTTGTTAAAAAGGGAAGTCAATTTGAAAAGACGTCAAACAAACATGCGCTGCTGACGGGTTGGATGTGAGGCGAGTCTGTGCAGGACGACTTCTCCATCAAGCGTGTCTGAATCAGTCAGTTATCTGGATGTCCAGCCACTGCCAGACACTTCCACTGTGTCATGCCTTAGCGAGCGCTGCCCATATCTGAAGTCCGTCATAGAGGAAATTGCAACACTCTACTTACCTGTAACTTTCACCGCTACATGCTCACAAATGACCTCGTCACACTTGACTTCAGCCCAGATGTATTGTCAAAGCCAGTGTGCCTTCCAGCTGTTTTTGTATATCTAAAGGCCAATTAATCGCAGCAGTTGCCTTGGCGATAAAATATACATGTATTTTTTTTATATTAATAAATACAGAACAACAAATAATAAGAGGTAGGATCATCGTCTGATCTACCTCCATATTGGAGAAACGCTCCTGCCTTACTTCAGACTAATATAGGATCACGTATTCAACCTAGCTTTCCCCGTCTCCCTTCACCCAAGGTGTTCCTAAGGCATACAGTATGATGCTTGGGACACTCACAATCCTTTATCATTGTCTCACTCATCTTTCATTTTGACTACCAAATCTATTTCCTATGTGCACCAGTGTGCTCTGGTGTGCTCAATGCAAAGCGCTGCAATTGAAACTACGCAGGGTGCCTACGGGGTGCGTTTAATCTGAACGCCATAGCCATTTACGTTTTGGGTTGGTCTGTTGTGGGAGCCTTGGTGTCTTGGCTGTGGTGACTGTGTGGTGACTGTCTCTGGCTCCCCCTGCAGGCCCGTCAAGGAGGTGCTGGAGGATATCCGCCAGGGGAACTGGCTCCGCTTTGGGGCGGGGAAGCTGAAGGAACTCTGCAAGCTGCTGCCTGAGGAAGGAGAGGTGAGGGAGGCTGCTGCCCGAGGAAGGGGAGGTGAGGGAGGCTTAAGGGGAGGTGAGGGAGGCTGAAGGGGAGGTGAGGGAGGCTGAAGGGGAGGTAGGGGAGGTGAGGGAGGCTGAAGGGGAGGTGAGGGAAGCTGAAGGGGAGGTGAGGGAGGCTGAAGGGGAGGTGAGGGAAGCTGAAGGGGAGGTGAGGGAGGCTGAAGGGGAGGTGAGGGAAGCTGAAGTGGAGGTGAGGGAGGCTGAAGGGGAGGTGAGGGAGGCTGAAGGGGAGGCTGAAGGGGAGGCTGAAGGGGAGGTGAGGGAAGCTGAAGGGGAGGTGAGGGAGGCTGAAGGGGAGGTGAGGGAGGCTGAAGGGGAGGTGAGGGAGGCTGAAGGGGAGGTGAGGGAGGCTGAAGGGGAGGTGAGGGAAGCTGAAGGGGAGGTGAGGGAAGCTGAAGGGGAGGTGAGGGAGGCTGAAGGGGAGTTGAGGGAGGCTGAAGGGGAGGTGAGGGAGGCTGAAGGGGAGGTGAGGGAAGCTGAAGGGGAGGTGAGGGAGGCTGAAGGGGAGGCGAGGGAGGCTGAAGGGGAGGCGAGGGAGGCTGAAGGGGAGGCGAGGGAGGCTGAAGGGGAGGCGAGGGAGGCTGGAGGGGAGGCGAGGGAGGCTGAAGGGGAGGCGAGGGAGGCTGAAGGGGAGGCGAGGGAGGCTGGAGGGGAGGCGAGGGAGCCGGAGCGTGTTTGACGTCTGCCCCCGTGACCTTCTCGTCACACTTTTATGAGCGAGACAGAGGTTGTTCCTTTCTGACTGTCCTTGCCGTGTGCACCGATAACAAAGGCAACGTCCGGGTGGACAACTTGTTCAAAGTGACGAAATGGATGAAGTCAAATCAAACTCCCAAATAAGGTACCTTAGCCCTCCAGGCCTGTAGAGGGTGCAGTAAAACAGGAACAACGTGGGCTCCAGCAGTCTGTATGGAGCCACAGGTCTGGACTGCAGTGAGACGGGGGTAGTGATCGCATGCTCTCGTTGGGTGTCTCTCCAGATCAAGCAGCTTCTGGCGTTCAGGGGCGACGTCTCCCTGCTCCCCGAGGCGGATCACTTCATGGTGCAGCTGGTCAGGCTTCCAGCGTGAGTGCAGATACGGCGGGACGATGGTGACGACCGTGGTGGTGGTGGTGGTGGTGGGGGGGTAGTACTGATGATGATGGTGGGTGGATGTTGGGCCTGATACGGGTCAGGGTGGATGTGGGGGATGAGGAGGAGGAGGAGGATGATGATGATGATGATGAGGTTCCTGTCTCGTGTGCAGCTACGAGGAGCGTCTGAGGACACTGATGCTCAGAGAGGAGTTCTTCCCCCTCATGGAGGAGCTGAAGCAGTCCATCGCTGTCCTGAGTACAGCTGCCAACGGTATCACACACACACACGCACGTTCCTCTCTCTCTCTCTCTCTCTCTCTCTCTCTCTCTCTCTCTCTCTCTCTCCCTCTTTTTTCTGCGTTTCCTCCTTTGCTCCAACTTTCTGTCTCTCACACATACACTCCTGCCTGTCTCCCCTCTCCGTATCTCTCTGTATCTCTCTGGCTCTCTCTCCCTCTCTGGCTCTCTATACCTCTCTCTATACCTCCCTCTCTCTCTCTCTACCTCTCTCTCTACCTCTCTCTCTCTCTCTCTCTCTCTCTATACCCCTCTCTCTCTACCTCTCTCTGTCTCTACCTCTCTCTACCCCTCTCTCTCCATGTCTGTGTGTCTGTTCCCTCCAGAGCTGCTGGACTGTGACGACCTCCACTCCATCATCCGCCTGGTGTTGAAGGCTGGGAACTACATGAACGCTGTCAGTACCCGCCCACCTGTCACCTGCGCAGCACCCCTGGGCCACTCCCCTTAGCCTCACCGTTAGCCTATCAGAGACGGATCCTGTGATTGGTCTTAACCACTACAGTACAATCAAGGACACCCAAGTATTTGAAAGCGGTGTGTGTGTGTGTGTTTCAGGGTGGCTATGCAGGCAGTGCCATTGGCTTCAGAATGACCTCTCTCCTCAAGCTCGTGGACACCAAGGCCAACAAACCTGGAATGAACCTCATGCACTACGTTGCCATGGTAAACTGGATAACTAGCCCTTTAGCATCGTTGCCATGGTAGCTCATTGTAGACTGATTTTTATCACCTGCCTCTAACTTTGCCGTGTTCCTCCCTCTACAAGCAAGCCCAGGAGATTGATGTGGCCTTTTTGGAGTTTCCCAGCCAGTTGGAACACATTGGGATGGCTGCAAGGTCGGCCATGTTTGCTTAAAGACTATAAGGTTCGGGGTAATCCGGTGAAATGTTAAAGGGCGTTAGACAGTGCCATCTTTGTTTCGATGTTTTGTATGCATGGTCAGGATCCATAAACAGGAAGTGGAGTCGGACTTCCACAGAGAGGTGAAGAAGGTGAAGGAAGCCAAGATGGAGGCCAACAAACAGCCAGACCTTCAGCAACAGATGGAGACCTTCCTCATGGTGAGGCGTCCTGGAACCCCCGATCGCTGGCGCGTGTGACGTCATGCGTGACGTTGTCTTGTGCGAGCGCCAGTCGTCTCCCAGGACGTTAGGTTTCCGCGGGCGAAGCGACGGCGTGTGTGTCATGTATGCGTGACACTTAACGGTGGGTGGGTGGGGGTGTGTGTGTGTGTGTGTGTGTGTGTGTGTGTGTACAACAGCATGATGGTGTGCGCTTGTGTAAAACTGCGTGGTGCCGTGCTTGACGCTACATGGTGTTGAGTAGGTGAGACCGCATGGCGGGGCGTTTGTGCGTGTGTGAAACTGCATCATTGTGTGTGTGTAACGGCATCATTGTGTGTGTGTAACGGCATCATTGTGTGTGTGTGTGTGTGTGTGTGTGTGTCCTTGGCACCGTCAGCGGGCGGAGGCCCGTCTGGCCGACGTGGAGGCGTCCCTGATGGAGCTGCGCTCGCTCAGCCGGGCGGTGGCCGAGTTCTTCTGCGAGGACCCCGGGGCCTTCCAGCTGGAGGAGTGCTGCCTCATCTTCCACTGCTTCTGCGACAGGTTCAACAGAGCCGTGCAGGTCGGCGCAGGGCACACGCACGCACGCACACACACATGGGAGACTGGAGCCTGACTGTCACACTCTCTCTATCTGTCTCTGTCTCTCTCTAGCTCTCTCCTACGCAGTCTACCATATACAGCAACTCCTATCCCTTCATACTCTCTACTTGCTAATCATTTATAAATGCCACATCCGCTGCATACCTCGATGAGAATCTGTGACGCCGCCCCTCCCCCGCCCCGCAGGAGAACCGGGAGCGCGAGGCGGCCGAGCAGAGGCGTCTGAAGAGGGAACGCCTCGGCGCGGCCAAGCGCCGCTCCACCGCCACCTGCTCGGCGTCCCGCACCGACCTGGACGCCGCGGGCCTGGAGTCGGTCCTCCACACCTTCCTCTCCTCCCGCCTGGCCAGGCGCCGGACCGGCCCGCTGTCCCCCGTCGCGCCCTCCCCCACGGACGCCGTCGCCCACGCCCATCCCCTCCGTGCGGAGGCCGGGACCGGCGGAGGGAAGGAGGCTCCGCCCAAGACGGAGAGCGACACGGGGAGGCTGCGGAGGCGGAGGCAGGGCTGGACCAGGGAGCCCCGGAGCCCCCCGGAGGCGGTGGGGAGAGTGGAGGAGGCGGGCGTGGACGGGGAGGGGGTGGAGGTCGGGGAGGAGGTGAGGGAGACGTCGGGGGAGGAGGCGGCGGCGGGGGGCGCGGAGGGGAAGCTGACCCCCAAGGGTCAGAGGTTACGGACGAGCTACAAGAGGGCCGCCTCCATCGACCAGAAGCGCACGCCGACCAGCTCCGACCGGCGGCGCCGGCCCGCCCGGAAAACACCCGGCGCCCGGCCGGGCCTGCGGGAGGGGACGAGGGAGGAGGAAGAAGAGGAGGAGGAGGAGAGGGAGAACAAGGAGGAGGCCCAGAGGATAAGGGAGGTGTCCAGGAAGGTGCTTCACTTCCAGAACAGTCGAGGCAACCTGCTCGCCAGCCAGGACTCAGAATCCCGCCTCCCTCCAGACACGCCGGCCCCCGCCCCGTCCACCCCGCGGCCCCAGGAGATGAGAGAGGTGGACCTGGCTCTCCGGAACAGCCTGGGGAACCTGGGCTCCCCCTGGACCATCCTCAGCCCCGGCCCCTCCCCCCGGAGGGGCACCCCCCAGCGCCACAACAAGCACACCCCAAGCCGCCGCCACTCCTTCACCTCGCACGGAGAGTACCTCGACGAGGGCATCTGGGCGCTACCCGTCACCCCCTCCCGGCCCTCCAGCACCTGCCCGTCTGCCGTGTTGCTGAAGGGCAGGGTGATGTCGGAGGAGGAACTCCGCCCCCTGTCTCCTCTCTGCTACCTCTCCCCGTTCTCCCCCAGGCGTAGCAAAACCCCCAGCCTTCCCAACGCCCCGCCGGACCCCCAGGGAGGCTCCGAGGGGGGCTCGTCATCCCTCCCCGACTGCCCGGCTCCCAGGGCCTGCTCCTGGGCGCCCGTCCTCCGGACGTACTCCCTCGACGAGACCAGGGGAGCTCCGGCGCCCAGCTTCTCGCTGGGGGACCTGTTCCAGAGGCGCGGGGCGGCCCGGAGGTCGAAGTCCGGGTCGGAGACGGGGGGGGACGGGAGGCCGGGGACAGAGGGGCACCTGGAGAGGCCGGACGCCTCCGGGATCGTGTCCTTCTTCAGGAGGCTCGGAGACAGAGGCCGTCGAGCCAGCGTGGAGGAACAGGACCCCAGACGTGTAAACTCTTAACCCGAGAGAGGGGTGTGGAGAGGTGTAGGGAGAGAGAGAGAGAGAGAGAGAGAGAGAGAGGGGGGTGTGGAGAGGAGTAGGAAGAGAGAGAGAGAGGGGAGAGGGTGGGTGGGAGGAGCGGGATAGAGAGACAGAAAATGGAGTCGAGCAAACCCATGGGAAGAGTCTACCTTTTAAAGTCTTAATTTTTTGTTTGTTATCGTTTTGTCCTTTTGTCTCAAAGTTGGACTCGGGTGACTATTGACTTACCTTGCATCCATGCAGAGGGATTATTTCTCGTGGGGTCAGAGACAAATTCTAAAGCCGTTTCAGTCATGGATATGCTCAAAAGACTATCTCTACAGCGCATCATCTGACTGCTGCTACTTCAGGGTGGTGGTGATGCTTTGGCTCTCCGTCGCCCATTCCATCAGGTGGGTGTGACGGAGGTGGCAGGAACTCCAATGTCATTCCCCTCCCGAACATTCTCGAAACCTTTCGTTCAAAGAGTGTGTCCTATATTTTATTTGTAATAAAGTGTGGTCTTCCACCTCAGCATTCTCTGTCATTGAACCTCTCCCTCCCACACACACACACACACACACACACACACACACACACACACACATGAAACGAACATCGGAGAGAGATGTGTGTTGTCTAGGTTGCGTCAACTCTCAGGGGAGCCCTTCTCTGTTCTCTGCCTCGCCTCATCCATTATTTCTGCCTCTCTGTCAGACTGGGTGGCCTGTCGGTTGGCAGCCCGGCTGCACCTCGTCTCGATAGTCTAGACTTGCTTCCTTCCACTACCAGTAAGTAATCTGCAGTATCGTCAAATAACCTTGTCTGGCTCCTGTCTATATAGTCTGGGGAATGCAAAGGACATTTATGCCCCATTTCCATTGTGTCCCGATGGGAAGATATTGATCAGGGGTGGCCATGTAAGGCTTACGCTTGCAGACTTCTGAGCCTCTCTCTGAACACCCCCCCCCCAGGTAGGGAGGGGGGAAAACCGGTGGATGTTCATGTCCCGTCCCCGTGGCAACGGTGTTTGTTTACGGCGAGTCCGTTTGGCCAGTGTCACAGTGAAATAAGACCCCCTCTGGAACTGACTTTGTCCACACAGACTCTCCTTTCATACCGGCCGCTCTCCTCTTTCCCTCCCACCCTTTATCCCTCCCTCTCTCCATCTGCCTGCTTCTGAACAGAGCTGCTGGCTGCAGTTTGAAGCTCAGGAGATTAGTAAAGAGAGAGAGAGATGGAGGGGGGGCTGAAAGAATGTGAACGTTGTATTATAATTCAACCCACATGAACCCACACACATTTTGATGCACTCGGCTCCAAAAACTTCGGTTATTAGTGTATGCCTGTGCGACTTAGCAAGCATGTTATCACTTCGAATCCACACCCGCATTTGGCGTGGAATGGTAAATCGTTTTTGAAGTTGACGAGCTCGTTGAAATATTGAGTGTGAGGCTCTGTTTGTTTACAGTTAGTGTGTGCTGACTCTGGTGCGTGGGGGGGGGGTCAGTTGTTTGTGAAGGGTGAAGGTTCATGTACGTCAGTGGCTGGGACCTGTGTCCCATAAGAGAAGGAGAGGACAATCCAAGCATTGAGATGCTCTCTGGAGTCCTCCCTAAACTCTGGAGAAGGACTCTCATGTGAGTTATCACCTCAGGACCTGACATTCACCGATCCTCTCACAACTCACCAAGGCTGCTCTCTCTCTCTCTCTCTCTCTCTCTCTCTCTCTCTCTGTCTCTCTCACTCTCTCTCTCTCTCTCTCTCTCTCATATTGTCTCTCCCTCACTCTCTCTCTCAAACAGACTTTTTTTGTTAGGCTCTGTCTCTCCCTCTCCCCCTGTCTCTTTCCGTCTCAGCAAACGATCCAGCGTCACGCTCTGAACAGAGCAGAGGGGAGATACTGCAACAAGTGGAGAAACTTGAGCAAAAGAAGACAACATGCGGGGAGAAGTAGGCTGTCAGATGGATGAAAAGATAGAAAGTTAAAGAGGTAGAACGGGCCCGAGGGAGGGGAAACGGTACGTGACGGAAAGAAGGGATGACGCGCAGGAGAGGACAGACCAGAGAAGACTGAGAGAAGAGGATTCAAGTCATCCTTTCGTCCCTGGAATATTGAAGACATAAGGTGAATGGACTCCATGTTATTTAACATCTCGCAGAGGAAAAAAAACAATTTGAATAATGAAACGTGTGCTTACAGATGACCTCTTTCCCTGGGTGTTCTGGGAGCTTGTGGGGAGAGGGTGAGGCACAGCTGCGGTGATATGATGACTGGGTTGTTTTCTCGTCGAACTGATGAGTCAACGCCAACCTGATACTGAACGCCACGCTCTGTAAATTCCAAACGATTTTTTCGAAAATGTAATCTGTGAGTATGCGGTTAACCTAAGTGAGCGTAGAATGGACATGTTGGGGTTGTTTTGGGAGCGCTGTCATTTGATGTGAGGATGAAGGTAATAATCTAGATATGGCTGGTGCAGGAATGTGTGACCCAATTAAATAGCAGTTGGTCAAACGCCCGATACAATGTCCTAGATAACAGTGCTTGTGATGTGTCTTCAAACATGTTTACAACAAACTGATTAGGCCGATGTCCTCTTCAGAAAGCCATGGGACAGGGAGAAAAGGTGATAGTTCAGGAAGCCAGTTTCACAGAACGTACAAACACACGAAACCTTTTATAAAAAATACTCCTCTTTTTATGAATGAAGTGCAACTTTTGAACACGATATCGCTCGATGAATGGATGTTCATCGACTATGGATTTGAAAACCCTTAATGGTTGGATTTGTTGGATAATGTTTTCCGTGTATTTGGAGCAGGTGGATCCGGCCCATCGTGAGATGACTGTCCGGAAGTGGTCCTGAACCAGGTCTGCTCATCAACGCTGCGGAGAGCTTCAGAAGCGAGCGTCTATTTACCCTGTCAGCAAAATGGATGGGTAAGTATTCTGTGTGTGTGAGAGAGCGTTGATTAAAATGCACGGTGGCGGTCGCCAGCCAATATGAGGTGAGGGAGTTGGAAGGGGCGGAGTGACGAGCGGCGAGGGAGCGCATTGATCCGGAGGGTAAATGTCACCGCGGCCTCAGGAGTGAGTGACGACGTCAATATTCCCAATTTCTTTCTCTTCCTTACTTCACTGGTCATCTCTTCAGGCAGTGATTTGGCTTGATGCTTACGGGAGACTTTTCGGTGAGTCATTTCCCAACTAAATCTAATCTTGGCTCAAGTGATAGAACTAAAATCTTTATCAGGGGGGGGGGAAGAGAGAGACAGAGAGGGGGAGAGAGAGGGAGAGAGGGGGAGAGAGGGGGAGAGAGGGGGAGAGAGAGGCCAAAGTCTGAGTTTGAAGTTACACCACTCGGTAGAACAATCATCACCCTTGTTTATGCTGGAGCAGCTAGGAAAGGGAGAGCTGGGAGGGGGAGAGTGGAAAAGAGAGAATAAGAGAGAGGGGGCGGGAGGGAGGGAGATGCAATATGCACCATATGGAGTGGTTTGTGGTTGAAGGTTGAGTTGAGGTAAACCCAAAAGATTGGTTGAACGTCATACACTGTGAATGTGCGAGTCCAAAAGTACTCGAGGACTACATTTCACCGTTTCACCATTGTGGGCTCTCCACGGTTAATCGCAAAAAGCTCCACTTTCAAATTAGTCATAATTCCTATTCTTTTGAAACACAATAAGCTAGTTAAGGCTCTCTGCTCAGATCCGGCCTCCCCTGCTTCCATCCCATAATAACCCAAGCCCCATTACGACATAATACCCCGACTATTCAGCACAGCTAAGACCCACCAGGTTCCCTTCAGTCTGCCAGTCTTGGTTCGAACCTTAGACAAGTGGGCCCTGTTCTCTTCAGCTATGGACACACTGAGCAAAGGTCTTGATCGAGACCGGGTGGATCTCTCTCGCTGAATAAGGCCCCCACTAAACAGCCAACACGTGTACTTAGCTGAATATTTCATAATGACTAAGTGTGTGTGGGAAATATCGCTGTCTCGAGCCCTCTCTGGCTTTTTGGACACACACTGATAGACATAGATGCACAGCTACACACACACACTTGCATATACCTGTTCTGGAGGTTAGTGGTGTGTCTTGTCAGCTGTTGATAGACTAAGATTTCTGGAGATGGAGAGGGAGAGAGAGGTAGATCGAGAGAGAGGAAGTAGGAGAGAGGGAGGCAGGGAGAGAGAGGGAGGGAGACAGATAGTGAAAGAGAGAGGAGGAGAGAGCCAAAGAGAGAGAGAGCACAGCCATCTGTGTTCTGCTGCACTGGATGCAGTCACCATGGCAACACTGTGCTCCCGCAGCAAAATCCAAGGAAGATGTTCTTGGCCCCGCCCCCCTCCACGCTCCGCAGACACACACACACACACACAGACCATTACTATCCCCTTTTCACCGGCTGCTCTCAATCCTCCACATATCATTTCAATTCACTTTGCTTCACCGGCATGAATGTTCAGGTTAAACAATGTTTCCAAAGCAGTCCACAGTGAAGCGTCCACACATGGAATTATTAACGTCAATCTGTCTGTTTCCTTCCTCTTCGACTACATCCCGTCTTTCCCTCTCTCTCTCTCCTGCTCTCTTCTTTCCTTTTCAAAGCTGCTCAATGACACAACATGCTCTGTCTCTTACATGTCTTCTGCTTCAGTCAACTGCTTCAGTCTACTCCATCAGTCTCTCACTTAGTCATCCTCGCACAGCCACCATCTCTTTCTCTCTCTCCCTCTCTCTCTCTCTCTCTGCCCCTGTCTCTCTTTCTCACACACACTCACTCACACACACACACACTCACTCACTCTCTCACACACACACACACACACACACACACACACACACACACACACACACACTACTCTTCCTTTCCCTTTCAATTAGGCTCTGTGTTTGTCAGTCTCTCCCTCTCTGATGTTGGTATTCTCAGCGGGCTCTCCGCCTAGTACCTCAGGAGCCTAGTCTGTCTGCCCGAGTTGTGTGTGTGTTTGTGTGTGTGTGACGGGTTGCATTTTGTCACAGAGTAATTGATTGCCTCAGCTCATAAGGGCCATCACTAATCCTCTCTCTGATATGTGGGATTGTAAAAGCTGTGTCTCTCCTTCTTTCTAGCTTTTCCTCTCTCTCTCTCTCTCTCTCTCTCTCTCTCTCTCTCTCTCTCTCTCTCTCTCTCTTACTCTCTCTCTTTCTTCTGTGTGGACATTAATGGGGATAGTAAGAGGAGATAAAGGAATGATGGAGGATTCTCATTCTCTTCCGTGGCCGTCTCTCCCTTGCCATGCACAAGGCTGAGCTCATTGGGCTGTTCAGTCCCCTCCCACAACTGGCCCGGCCAATCGGCTCCCCCCTCCCCGCCCCTCTCTCTCTCTCCCTCTCCCTCCGCGCACCGCCCTTTCTCTCTTTTCTCACACACACGCGCACTCAGTGCGAGCCGTCGTCCGACACACACCCCGGCAGCAGTCTATCCTTGCCCCTCTCTCTCTCTCCTTCTCTTTTTCCTCCTCTTCCCGGGTTTTTTTTTTCCTGCCTGGTGTCTCTCTGCAATGTTGTCTTCTGTGGATGGATACCTCCCTTTGTGGAGAAAAACGCTGACTCCTGACTGAGACCAGCCCTCTGCTTATCTCTCTCTCTCACCCTCTCTCTCTCTCTCTCTCTCTCTCTCTCTCTCTCGCTGTCTCCCTTGGAAACCTCACGTGAGTACCTCCCTCTCTATTCCCCCCTCTCTCTGTCTCTTTTTTTTTTTTTTGCATCCTTCCCCAACCCCACCCTCCCTCCCCCCCTCCCGCCCGCCCGCCCACCACCCCTCCCCCATTCCCTCTTCCTTTCTCTTGTTCCTGCACCCGTTTCCACCATCATGCTCTCCTCCCCTCCCCTCCATCTTAGAGCCCTCTGTCTCCTCAGTGTGTGTGTGTGTGTATGCCCGAGTCATCCTCCTGCTCCTACACCCAGCTCTGCCTGTGCCGACCCAGTGGCTGTGACAGCCCCCGGTGTGGTCGTGGGGGGCTGGTCCCCCCCTGGTTCTGTCCTCCAGAGACGTCCGCAGGCCCTGGGTGTCCGTCTGCCTCTGTCAGCCCAGACACCTGCGCTGGGCCCAGATGGGCGGGCGGAGGGGCTGCTGCAGTTGTATCTCACTACAGGACACATTCATGGGATACTGAGACTGGAGGTGATAGTCAAGCTAGGGTGTGGTGCTGTGTCTACGTTGTACTGTAGATGACAGACTATTATAGGTGTGGTACTGTATATATGTTGTACTGTAGATGACAGACTATTATAGGTGTGGTACTGTATATATGTTGTACTGTAGATGACAGACTATTATAGGTGTGGTGCTGTATATATGTTGTACTGTATGGGATAGCTTGGCTAGGTGTGGTACTGTATATATGTTGTACTATAGGGGATAGCTTGGCTAGGTGTGGTACTGTATATATGTTGTACTATAGGGGATAGCTTGGCTAGGTGTGGTACTGTATATATGTTGTACTGTATGGGATAGCTTGGCTAGGTGTGGTGCTGTATCTATGTTGTACTGTATGGGATAGCTTGGCTAGGTGTGGTGCTGTATCTATATGATGCTGTAGGTGATAGCCTTGCTAGGAGTAGTGCAGTATCTGTGTAATACTGTAGGTGTTAGCTTATTTCAGTGTGGTGCTGTCTCTAGGTAAAACTGTAAGTGCTAGTCTAGCTAGGTGTGGTGCTGTAGCTGTAGACAGTAATACTGTAGATGACACTGTAGATGATAGCCTAGCTAGTGTAATGGCTGATATTGTATCTTAGCTTAATGTGGGTGTCTGTGTTCTAAAAGATAGGCTAGATAGTGTAATTGCTTATGCTGTATCCTAGCTAGACTTGGTGCTGTAGCTATGTCTTATGATAGGCTAGATGGTGTGATGGTTGATACCGTCGCCTAGCTAGATGTGGTAGTACCAGAGAGAGAGACCCCTATCCTGTATCACACCAGCTTCTACACAGCAGAATACAACTTGAGAGACAGCAGTTTCAGATAAAGCTTCACACACACACACACGCCTCAACACAGATAGGGCTTCACACACATACATGCACAGAATGCACGCACACACACACACACACACAATTCTCACAACACACTAACCCAGATGCCATCGTATCTCCCTTTATATTCTCCTTGTCTACTACAGCCTTGACTCTGTGAGCTTTCCACGATGTTTTGAGATGGATAATCCCGGTGTGTGTGTGTGTGTGTGTACATGTCTGAGAAGTATGTTTGTGTGCGCAAACACGGGATTTAACAACTAGATGATCTGAATGGATCAGAGGCCTTTGTCACTGGGCATGGTGAGAGTGTTTGTGTGTGTGTGTGTGTGTGTGTGAAGAGATGGGGGGAGGGGAGGAGTGAGAGCGAGGGAGGGAGAAAGAAAGGGATAGAGAGATTGGGGGGGGGGGGTGTTCCTCGTCGCTGGGGGGAGGAGGAGGAATGTCCAGCTGGCATGGATGGAATGTCACCAAAATGGGGGAGGGGGGGGGCAGCGAGAGGGGGAGGGGAGGAGAGAGAGAGAGAGGATAGGGTAACGTCTAAACTGGGTTTAATTCAATAACTGGTTGACAGTGTGTGGCAGAGCAAAGCTGTCACGGTCATAGTGCCGGCTGAAAGTGTGTACCCGCAGACTTCCTAAACAGCAGTAATGTGAAACACTAGAACAAAAGGGTGAAGTGATTTGACTGAAATGCGATCATCGCACACCCAGGACAGTAGAGGGCGACGTGCAGTCTGGGGTCGAAGGAAGACGTCACGATACCCACGAAGAGGAACAAAAAATGCATGAGCTCAGTCTGGAAACCTGTGTCATCGACACAGTTGAGGGTTTGAGAAAAGGAATAGACTTAAGTTATGAATGTGATGCACTTGAATTTGAAAATGACTTACTCATCTTAATATGTAGATGCACACCTGACTTGGAAGAACCATCCTGTGTTTCTGTTTCATGGAATTAGAATTCGATAGAACTAGCAGCTATGCCGAAAACACACAAGGGCATATCCACACACACACACACACACACACAGAGTGATGTAACTGGTGCTGTAACTGTGTCCCCCATGGATTCCCAGACCCTACAATGACATATAACGCTGTCACTCATAACATGTGACCAGTGTTAACGCGGTTAGTTATGGCTGTTCCGGGCAGTGAGGTGTGTATTGTGTGTGTGTGTGTATGCGTGTGTGTGACATAGTAACTCGAGATGAAAACAAACCCCACTGATATCAAAGCATCTTCCTTTCTCCTTACCTTCCTCTCTCCCTGTCTCTCTAATGTTCTGTCTCTCTAATGTTCTGTCTCTCACATGTTCTGTCTCTCTAATGTTCTGTCTCTCTAATGTTCTGTCTCTCTAATGTTCTGTCTCTCACATGTTCTGTCTCTCTAATGTTCTGTCTCTCTAATGTTCTGTCTCTCTAATTTTCTGTCTCTCACATGTTCTGTCTCTCTAATGTTCTGTCTCTCTAATGTTCTGTCTCTCTAATGTTCTGTCTCTCTAATGTTCTGTCTCTCACATGTTCTCTGTCTCGATGCTCATCCCTCTCTCTCTCAGTTTCTCTCTCTCTCAGTTTCTCTCTCTCTTTCTTTCTCCCTCCAAATGTAATGCCTTTGAGCCCACAATGGCAGGTGGCTGTGTATGAGGTCATGAAAGAAGACTTTTTGCACGTTAACATTTGGGCTTTTCTGCTTGCCCTCTAGTTAGTGGGCAAGTCTGAATCACAGGGCGCCCACTCCAGTTGGAGTTTATTAACTGAATAAAATAGTCCCTCTCTCATCCCTCCACTGTGAAACTTTGGATCTCTCACATCCTCTCTGCTCGACCGAGGGTAAATCTGGCTTCGGCCTAACAGACATGCACATATGTCTGTCAGGACAGATATATTTAGACAGATTCCCACCAGAGGGCCTTGCGCATTTTGCAATCTTATTTTGATGCGTTTGTCGCTTTGTTTGTTGTCAAACACAAATTCGTTTTGGAGCGACTGTCGGTCACAACACATCGCCCCGGCCGAGCGGGTCCCGACCCGCTCGGCCGGGGCGACTTTCAGGGAACTGAGTAGACGTGAGACTGCCGGCATCCAGGGTCGCCCAGGAGCTCACACCGGTTTCCTGGTGGCCTCAACAGCTCCCTCGGCAGTTGATTGTCCGAAGTTGCCATGGTTACCGTGAGAACCATCGCAGTCCCTGTGCGGTGTGTGTGTGTGTGTGGGGGGGGGGGGGTCGGTTTGCTGTGGACACGCGGGCCTGCTCTGGCCTGACCACGTTTAGAGGTCAGCGTCTCCACGGTCACCCTCTGACGCACACGCTCGCCGTTAGTCAAGCACATGCAATCATGTGCACATGCGTGTCTGTGTGTGTCTGTGTCTCTGCGTGTGTCTACAGCGGAGACGGTGCAGTGAGAGTGAGAGTGTGTGACTAGAGAGCGAAAAGGAAGGGAGTCAGAGATGGAGAGCAAGGGAAGGGTAGAGAGAGAGATCCACACACAACCTGGACAGACTCACACACACATACTGTACACACACGTACACACACACATGACTAACAACTGTGGGTTTCCCCTCCGGTGGGGAAGCTATTTCTTACGATGACGTGTGTGTATAAGTCATTAGTTAGTCTAGTTAAGCCAGACATTCAGAGTTCAAATCAAGTATCAACGATTTAAGGTAGCTACCTCGAGTTTGAGGAAATACAAGCAACAGAACATCGATGACTCGCTGTACTTAAAACATATGAGGACAGAGAAATGAAGACAGGGAGAGGTAGAGGATACTGAGAGAGAATGGGGAACTGGGGAGATAATGAGGGAGAGAGAGAGAGAGGGAAACAAACAAAGAGGGCCAGAGACAGCAAGCGATGGTCGTGACTTTGTCCGAAGAGAGAGATCCTTCAGTGCCTAAAAAAGGGCCACTGTGATGGGGTTTGTTGTGTGAGGATGTGAGTGTGTGCGAGTGTGTGTGTGTGTGTTTGTTAGGCAGAAATGTGTTCTGCATGTGCAAACAATGCTCATGGTCAAGTTGCTTCATGTGATGTGTGTGTGTGTGACATGGTCCTGGTCAAGCAGAGAAGATTGTTACATAATACAAGACAAGACAATAATGGAATGATGAGAATCGTGCAGGTTTACAGTAGGTTGGTACTTAAATGGGGATCAACTCATTTAGGCAATTGAAAAGTTTGAGAAAATAAAAGAACTTGTATTCAACCTATAGTTATTTTCTTCCTAAAATATGAATAGGTTTTATTGTTATATTATCTAAACTGGTAAACAACTCACACACACACACACACCTGAAAAAAAGAAGACGTTTTTCACACGGAAGGGTGTTGTGGTCTAGTTTTTTATGGAGATGTATGTTTGGCTCAGGGCGTGATGCGCTCATAGTTATTTAAAGGATCCGATTATTTCTGGATCATCTCTTTACCCTGTGGCACATGTTCCTCTTTCACTGAAACACCCCCCTCCCACCTCCCAGCTCAGAGAGACAGAGTACAGCCGAAGCAAAACAGAGAGAGACGGATAGAAAAAGAGGGAGAGAAAAAAACAGAGAGAGACCGAGAGATCCGATGGGCTACCTTGCCTTCCACCAGGACCTCGCCCCCTCCCTTCGCTAACCTCGTTCCCAGGCTCGTGTGCTCCCCGCCGCGGGGAGGGGGGGAGATCAAGCTGTACCTGGGCGCACGGTCTCACGGGGACGTCCAGAACATTCCACTCTAAGCTCCCTACGAGAACGCCTAGATCTAATTTCATCCGCAACAGACGCCGATCCCTGATCTCCATCTCGATCGCGGAACGCCGAGGCGGTCACGAGTCTCCGCGTGGATCGCAAGCGGGCGCGCCGCGTCACCCGTACGCACGGCGGACCGCAAGGTTTCTCCTCCGTCACGCCCAGAACCGACCGTGACTTCCTGGTGGGTCGTGGAGATTTCGGTTCGATTATTCTCTCGCTGCACATATGCGCACCTACACACACACCTACACACACACATCTACACACACACCCTGGCACACAAATACAGCTACATATATACACGTAGACACGCGTACACCTTGGCAAGCACACACACACACGCACACACAGATCTGTCATGTGTCCCCAGGCCTGTTAGGATTGGTTAGCCAGCCAGCAGAAGAACCTGGACGGCATTCAGTGTCCTGCTCTGCCCGTCTGTCCATCTGGAGTCCGAACAGAACCCTGCTCCTTCCAAGCATCTTTTCTAGGCTGACTCGTGTTTGTGTGTGTGTGTGTGTACTGTACGCAGCGATAAGTAGTCGTGCAAATTCGTCGGAGCAGAGCGAGAGCCGCTAAGGCCCTTGCGTCCGCAGCTGAGACGGCCTGGCGTTCTGTCGCACGGCGCGCTCCCCGTCACTCGCCGGCGCGGGCCACGCGCCGGGTGTGTGGGCCGCGATGGGACACTGTCAAGTAGCGGGCGGAGAGCGAGAGAGAGAGAGAGAGAGAGCAGATATGGTGGGTCTAAATATAGATATTGCCATGGCTTCAGTGGCCACTCCGGATGAGTTGCGGGAGGATGTGTTGAGGCACGCGAGGGGGTCGAGCACCTGTCCGGGGGAGGGAGGAGGGGATGGACGACAGGAAGGGGGCAAGAAGGGCGTCGAGGCGAGAGGGGAGAGTAGGAGAGTGAAGGAAAAAAGAAAAGAGAGAGAGAGAAGGCAAGAGAGAGGCAGAGAAGGATAGGGAGAAAACTAAAGGGAGAGAGGGAAAAGAGAGGGGGGGGGGTGCTATCAGCTGATATCAGCTATGGGAGAGGGAGGGGAGGCAGGGAAGGAGGGAGAGGGAAGGAGGGAGAGGGAGAGGGGTGGTGCACTGCCTACTCTGTGAGTGTGACTCAGAGGGAATCAGCTGACTGGGCGGACGGTTGTCAGACTGGGAGAACATCACTCTGTCCTCAGGCCTCCAGAACCACGCTCTGTTACGCAACAACCTTCCCTCGCCTTCGCCCTGCGCGAGTGTGTGGGTGGGTGTGTGGGTGTGGGTGTGTGTACGTGCGTGCGTGCATGAGAAGAAGGCTGACCTGGTGAGGCTAATAGTCCTCTCTTCTCCTCTCCACCCCCCCACCCCCCCGTTCCTCACCACCGGGTAGAGTCCAGGGTAGAGTCTGGACAGTTCTATTATCCGCCTCTTCTTTTCTGCTTCTCTCAGGAAAACAAACATGTGAATGCATGAAGTCCAGAGAGCAAGAAGCCGTGGGAGGAGCAGATTAAACACAAAGCGAATCAGCAACACCGGGAGGGAGGGGGGGGGGGGGGGGGGCAACAGCTTCCTGACTACATCTAGTCCTCCCCCGACCTCTGACCTTCTGCCTGCGATCTTTCATCTGCCTTTCCATCTCTTCCTCTACCTCTTCACCCCGATGAGATCGACAACGTGTTATCAGATGCTTTTATCCGAAGCACATCTCTCTCTCTCTCTCTCTCTCTCCCCTCTCTCTCTCCTCTATCTCTATCTCTCTCTCTCTCTCCCCTCTCTCTCCTCTATCTCTCTCCCACTCTCTCCTCTGTTCCATATCTTCCTATCATTCTCTCATGGACAGCGTGAAGGATTAGAACAACACAACAACAAACATGGCAAACTTCGTCAGCAAAGTCGGGGAGGTCACATGGTAAGACGTGTTGCACACGATCCTGAGGCCTGAGTCACTCGCACTCAAATGCTGACATAGGAAGATTGGTGCGTGGGGAGTGTGTGTGTGTGTCACTCTCATGCCTGCTATTGACTAAATTGCCCAGCTCCAGTAGTTCAATCACTGCAAATTCACCACGGTCTCTGTAACCGTGGCTACGGTGATGTCGCAAGCTGGAGTTGGGTATTTGGGGATATGTGTGTGGGCGTGAGAGAGGGAGAGAGGGAGAGAGGGAGAGGGGGAGAGGGGGAGAGGGGGAGAAAGATGAGAGGAGTAAAAGAGGAGTCAATCCCTTTAGATTAACTGTAGATTGATGTTTTTGCCCTAATCCTCCTCAGCATCAATGCAGGATTGAATTTGGAACTCTTGCTGAGGGGGGTGCCCGTTTTTATGGATGAGGCGAGCGTTGAACGTCCCTCGACTAGAAGGCCTCTGACCCAGAATTAAAAAACGATAATCCGCGTCTTAAATCCCTGTGGTTTGACGTAACGCTGTCGCGTGTTCCAAAACATCACTTATTTTGACTTTTCAACGTTTCTGGAAATCTGACGTGTTTTATGTAAGTGAGCATCCTGGGGATGCGGTCTAGGCTGTGTGTGTGTGACACGTTCACACGTGTCATCAGCTAATTTGGTGTCGTGGTGCCTGTTTAGGACTTTGTCTGGTGGTCAGCCAATCCAAATGTTTACATGACAGACCCACTCTTCTGCTTTCACTGTCTGTCTACTGTCGCAGCCCTCCTCACTAGATGTGAACATACAGTGCTATTACACATATACACGTAATACATGTTTACATTACGGTTTAATTCATTTAGCAGACGCTTTTTCCCCAAAAACAACCCAGACAACATTCTTTTGAAACCAGCCAACAAAGATGGCTGTCTCACCTAAAACGGATCATTCTTTAAGGAAATTATATTTTTTGAGGGGCTGGCTTAGTAGAGTAATCCAGTCGAGCCATAGTCAGTCACTGTATCGCTCTCTTTCTCTCCCTTTCTCTATCTTTCTCTCTCTGCCTCACCCCACCCTAGTTCAGCCTTTTAGAATTTTTGGCCTGTGAGACAATCCTTTTTTCACAGCCTGTCTCTCGGCCAATCAGAGGAGGCCTTGGGAGGCTGTGCGCTAGTAAACAGCCTGGAGTGGGAGGGGCTTCCCCCTATCTCCCCACCCTCCTCTGACATCACAGCTCAGCTGGTGTCATTCACGGCGCTTCACTGCTAGTGTGTGTGTGTGTGTGTGTCAGAACCAGAGAGCGAGAGAGAGAGAGAGAGACAAGACAAAGAAGGAAGGGGTGGACAGAGGGAAAGAGGAACAGCCGACTCTAGTGGAAGAGAGAGAGGGGGAAGTAGTGTGAGC
>NC_090074.1:3730346-3775879 GCF_038355195.1 Osmerus mordax | reverse complement strand
TCGGCCTCCCATAATGTAGACAGGAGCTTAGAAAGAGCCCTCCACTTCACAGCTGCCCTTTTAGCTCACTATTAGTGTGTGTGTGTTTGTGTCTGTATGTGTGTGTGTGTGTGTGTCTGTGTGTGTGTGTGTGTGTGTGTGCAGACATGCTCATGTGTGGGTGTGTACATGCATCTTTGCTTGCCCGTTTGCGAATGCATCTGTAGATGTGTGTGTCTGTGTGTGCATTTTTAGTGTAAGTGTGTATGGGTGCGTGCAGACAGTATGTATCATGTGCAGGCCGTCAGACTTGGACACTGACAGCAGGCAGTCTGACGGGGATTTGGTTCGGCGCGGGAGCCGGGCTCGACAGATGTGTAGACTGGGGTGTTGGAGGGAGGAGGGAGGGGGAGGGGCGGGGGGTGGAGAGATCAGTGTGTGTGTGTGTGTGTGTGTGTGTGTAAGTGTTTGCGAGCATGTACGTTTGCGTTGTGTGTGTCAGGAATATGAATACTAAATCTGGTGACCTGCTGAAAATATGTAACTGCAGAGTCTAGCAGGAACCTGAGGTGCAGACTAGCCACCTAACAACCCGGCTGCTAAAAATAGTCTCAGCATCACAGCCATGCTATTTACATGACTTGTGTATTAACAAATTCTAATGAGTTCACGTGTGCCAGACGGTAAATTCAGCTTTTTTGTCGCTGGGCAGACTGGCAGCTGTGTCTGTGTTATATTACATCAAATCACGTTTTTTATCGCCGTGCAGTTGCCCCCTTTACAGGGGCATGATCAACTTCTGCTGTGCATCGCTGTCTTCAAATGCATCATCCGCACTTCCCCCTCACTGTCCTCCGCTACGACTGCGTGGAAAGATGTGAACGATAAAAAAAAAAAACTACCTCCCCCCCCCCCCAGAAATAAACAAGAATCGTCAACATTTCCCAAATAATTAGGATCAACGCCAACACCCTTCTAGAAGGACAGAATCCCGTTTCCCGCAGAAACGAGGACGGCATCGTGGTTCAGTCGTTGTTTCCCTCTCCCGCTCCTGCGCTGTGTGCTCGCTCCATGGTGACTGTGTGTGGGGGGGGGGGTGAGGGGGGGTTAACGTCTTCCTGACGGGCAGGACGTCCTGTGTGGGAAGGAGGCCCTCGTGTGGAGCCTGGCTAGCTGTCGTCTCAAGCAGAAGAATCTGTATGTGTGGGGGGAGGGGGAGGGGGGGGGGTCATATATGTATGTGTGTGTGTGTGTGTGAGGGGGGGGTTTATGTGTGTGTATATGAGGGGGGGGGGGGGGGGGGGGTGTATGAGGGGGGGGGGGTATGTGTGTGTGTGTGTATGAGGGGGGGGGTATGTGTGTGTGTGTGTGTGAGGGGGGGTTTATGTGTGTGTATATGAGGGGGGGGGGGGGGGGGTGTATGAGGGGGGGGGGTATGTGTGTGTGTTGTGTATGAGGGGGGGTTTATGTGTGTGTATATGAGGGGGGGGGGGGGTGTATGAGGGGGGGGGTATGTGTGTGTGTGTGTATGAGGGGGGGTTTTATGTGTGTGTATATGAGGGGGGGGGGGGGGGTGTATGAGGGGGGGGGGTTATGTGTGTGTGTGTGTGTGTGTGTGAGAGAGGAAACCCTGTTGACCCCTTTCTCTTCTTTAGCTTGCGACCAATCAGGGCTTCTCTTCCGAATGCTCATATGGAGCATGTTCTGTGACATCATTTAAAACCTGAAATGAGATCTCCTCTCCCTCCCTATCTCTCTTCATTACTCTTTCTCTCTCTGGCTCTTTCTCTTTCTATCTATCCATTCTCCCTCCCTCCCCCCTCTTCCCTCCCCCCCTCTCTTCTCTTTCTCTCTCTCTTTGTCTCTCTTTACTGTATTATTACAAAGCCTTCCACATGGTTTATGGAACTCCATCAGTGCTAAGGTGTTATTTGAAACTGTTGACACAGCAAAGCCTACAGGAAGATGGATTATGACATGAATATGGTAACAGCTGAGTCGAGACTATGTAGGGTCCCTGGTTCAGCTTGTAAAACGACCAACGCCATGCACAGGCTGCCACGTGCGTGGAAAGCGAGGAAAAACAACATTACAGGCCCTTTGTCTCCCTTCGTCTCTCTCTCTCCCTCTCTACGTCTCTCTGTCCATCCATTAAACATGTGTGGCAGAGAGCAGCAGTATACATGTTTAATACTGTCATATTGTGTTTGAAAATATAGTGTTTAATAATATAGAGACTTTGCATCACGTCAAAATCCTTATGTTTAAAGATCTCTCTCTCTCTCTCTCTCTCTCTCTCTCTCTCTCTCTCTCTCTCTCTCTCTCTCTCTCTCTCTCTCTCTCTCTCTCTCTCTCTCCTCTCTCTCTCTGTCTCTCTCTCCCCTCCAGGTTAACTGACGTCCCAACACTCGGAGTCTCGCTCCTTGGATGTCTGTTACCATGGCGATGCGTGACAAGGCCAGCACCAGCCTGTGGTCCGGCAGATAGACAAGCAGTTCCTGGTCTGCAGCATCTGTCTGGACCACTACCACAACCCCAAGGTCCTGCCTTGCCTGCACACCTTCTGCGAAAGGTAACTCGAACCGCGTACACCGTGACCGCAACTCTCGACCGCCAAATCCCGACCACGCCTCTGACCCTCGAGGGGGACCTTTCTGTTCAGTTACGCTTCCTGGTACTGCGACTGACAGGCCAAACATGGACAGTCGCCAACTCCCCCCCCCCCCCCCCCCAGCCCCTCTTCAGACTAACTCCAGTTTTCTCGGAGAGCACTCGTCGGAGAATCGAAGTGCATTCCTGAGTTTGAGAACCCAGTCGGCGGCGGTCATCTGGAGAGAGGCCTGGTGTTGAGAGACAAGCGAGACCGAGGGAAGAATTTCAGTCCTTTCTCCCCATCCCTCTCCTCCAGAGAAGAGGCAGCAATCCTGTCACGCTCAAACGACTCGAGCAGAGATGATGGGCACCTTAAAGGAAGTGAAAGGAGGGACGGTGGAAGAGATGCAACACCTTCCTGTCACATATTTAATGTGTTCTTCGGAAATACACGAAGATGACCTCCGTCAGGCTAAAAGCCCAAACCGTGGACATGTGTTAGGGTTTGTCTGCGTGTTTGCTTGTCTGTGTGGGTGTGTGTGGGGGTGGTTGTGATGGGGGCGGGGCGGGTGGGGGGGATTAATCTTTAGGCTGTGGGTGACAGTTGTGCAAGGAATCAACCCCTGTCAGCCTCTGACCAAAGGTCTGGACTTCAGCCAGGGCTTTACTTCCCTCTCCTCCTCCACCCCTTCTCCCTCTCTCCTCGTCCCATCTGCTGGCCCCTATCTATTGAGTTATCTCTCCATTCTGTGTTCCCGCCTCGAGCCTGATGTTCTCATATCTCGTATCTTTTCTTTGTTTTGTTTCTCTTTTATTCCTTCTCTGTTTCTCTCTCACGGTCTCTCGCTGGTTCTCGCCCCTCTCTCTTGTTTTATCAGAGGCTCTTGTCCCTGCCTCTGTATCCCTGTTGTCTCCCGGGGCTATGGCAGTGTGTATGTGTGTATGTGTGTGTGTGTGTGTGTGTATGTGTGTGTGTGTGTGTTTTGACTCAGACACACACCGATCCTCTGCGTGTTTTGACAAGAGCTGTGTTTAAGGGCTGTCCGTCAATTAGGAGGACTCTCTTTCTCTCTCTCTCTCTCTCTCTCTCTCTCTCTCTCTCTCTCTCTCTCTCTCTCTCTCTCTCTCTCTCTGTCTCTCTCTCTTTCCTCCTCTCCCTCTGCATGAACACAACTGTCAACAATCCAGTGCCGTGCACTCCATGATTCAGCTGCCATATTGATAATCCATGTGCATATACTGTATATATAAACACTTACTTGTAATGGGTCATTACATTTAGATCAGCCTTGCACAAATAGGTTGAGGTGACTAATCTCTCCCTCTCCCTCTCTCTCTCTCTCTCTCTCTCCTCTCCCTCTCCTCTCTCTCTCTCCCTCTCCCCTCTCCTCTCCCTCTCCCTCCTCATCTCCCTCTCCCTCTCTCCCTCTCCCTCTCCCTCTCCCTCTCCCTCTCCCTCTCTCTCCTCTCCCTCTCCCTCTCCCTCTCCTCCTCTCCCTCTCCTCCTCCCTCTCCCTCTCCTCTCTCCCTCCCTCCTCCCTCTCCATCTCCCTCCCTCTCCCTCCTACTCCTCTCCCTCTCCTCACCCTCTCCCTCTCCCTCTCCTCCCTCTCTCTCTCCCTCTCCCTCTCCCTCTCCTCTCCCTCTCCCTCGCTCCCTCTCCCTCTCCCTCTCCTCTCCCCTCTCCCTCTCTCTCCCTCTCCCTCTCCTCTCTCTCTCTCTCATCTCTCTCTCTCCTCTCTCTCCCCTCTCCCTCTCCTCTCTCTCTCTCCACTCTCCTCTCTCCTCTCCTCTCAGTTGTCTCCAGAACTACATCCCTCCAGAGTCTTTAACGTTGTCGTGTCCAGTGTGTCGGCAGACCTCCATCTTGCCTGAGAAGGGGGTGTCAGCGCTACAGAACAACTTCTTCATCACAATCTCATGGAGGTTAGCCTCATTTAGAAACTAAACGACGCAAGGCGATGTGGTAGACCAACCTTTTGTCTGTTTGAAAAGATAAAGGTGTTTATAGCATGACTTACTCAACTAAGATGGCGGCTAACTGCAATGCTACAAGCAAGCAGCAATGTTTGAAAGGAGGCCTGTTTTGAATACCAAACGACGTGGTGAAATGTGTCATGCTCATTTTATTCTGAAATAGTGCATATGGAACAGCTCTTTGATGAAGGGTAGTATGTGTTTGACCAGGTCCTCCAGAGAGATCCGGAATGTTCTCGTCCGGAGGCCTGCAGCGTCCTGGAGTCGGTCAGCGCTGCAGCTGCAGGGAAGCCCCTCTCCTGCCCCAACCACGAGGGCAAGGTAAGACTCTGTTACCCCCTACTGCCCCCCCTACTTCCCCGACAGCCAATGACCCCCCCCCCCCCCCACACACACACACACACACAAACCCCCATTTTGGAACGGCGCGAGTTCACCTCAACAGATTCCGTGCGCCACACCAAGCAAACCATCGTGAGATTCCCGTCTGCTGATCCCTGCCGCTCTGGCTCCCCCTGCAGGTGATGGAGTTCTACTGCGAGTCGTGCGAGACGGCCATGTGTCTGGACTGCACGGAGGCGGAGCACCGCGAGCACGTGACCGTGCCCCTCCGGGACGTCCTGGAGCAGCACAAGACGGAGCTGAAGACCCAGCTGGACGCCATACGCAACAGGTTAGCGTTCGAGAGGCAGACCTCGGGGGAGGGCCCCTCCTCTGGGTCCATTCATGAGTCAGGTGGCTGAGCGGTTAGGGAATCGGGCTATTAATCAGAAGGTTGCCGGTTCAATTCCGGCTGTGTGAAAATGACGTTGTGTCCTTGGGCAAGGCACTTCACCCTACTTGCCTCGGGGGGAATGTCCCTGTACTTACTGTAAGTCGCTCTGGATAAGAGCGTCTGCTAAATGACTAAATGTAAATGTTCAAGTCAGTGGAATTCACCCAAAATTCAGGCGTGGTAGAAAAAATAAACAATTTAAAGGATTCAAAAGACAGAAATGTGAAACTAAGACATTTTAAAGTCAAGTGGACAATGAGCTACTAGAATGAGTGGCCTTGACTTCTACTGGACTTTGTGACGCCCTCAGAAACAATTGCTTGTAAAACCTGCTATACAAGTTTCAATTACTTTTAGAAACCCTGAACCTGATATGGTTTCATCAAACACACCCAAACATGTGACGGCAAACACGGACACAGTCCTGACGCTACAAACGGATCCACGACAAAACGTAGCCAAGTCGTCAAGATTTTAACTGGCATTGCCGTTCCTTCCCCCCTCCAGGCTGCCCCAGCTCACGGCCGCCATTGAGCTGGTCACGGAGATCTCCCGCCAGCTGACGGAGAGGAAGAACGAGGCGGTGGCCGAGATCACGGGCACCTTCGAGGAGCTGGAGCGGGCGCTGAACCAGCGCAAGACGGCCCTCGTGACCGACCTGGAGAGCATCTGCAACGCCAAGCAGAAGGTAGCTAACACGCCCCCCTCTCCTCTCTCTCCCCCTCACCTCTCTCCCCCTCACCTCTCTCTCCCCCTCACCTCTCTCTCCCCCTCACCTCTCTCCCCTTCACCTCTCTCTCCCCCTCACCTCTCTCCCCTTCACCTCTCTCTCCCCCTCACCTCTCTCCCCCTCACCTCTCTCCCCCCTCACCTCTCTCCCCCTCACCTCTCTCTCCCCCTCACCTCTCTCCCCCTCACCTCTCTTTCCCCCTCACCTCTCTCCCCCTCACCTCTCTCTAGGGGGGGTGCGCTACCAAATCTCACCCCAAGGTTTTTGGAAAAGTTGGCAGCCCTGTACTATCATAGGCGAGGGTAGTGATTTATTTATTTTTGCTTACAAAAACATGCTCAAGGATGAACATTTAAATGTTTTCATCCCAACAGTAGGGGGTGCAAATGCAACCCCTGCACCCGCGGTAATATCTACACTACAAGTCTGCTAACTAATGCGGATGCTAGCTAATGCTAACGCTCCCCTCCCCTCCAGGTCCTGCAGGCCCAGCTCTCCTCTCTGCTCCAGGGCAAGGAGCACATCCAGAGCAGCTGTAACTTCACGGAGCAGGCCCTGAACCACGGCAGCGCCACTGAGGTCGGTGGAGCTGAGGCCGCTCTTCACACACACGTCACACACACACACACACTTGTGTGTCTGTCATCCTCCTTGGATAAACTCCAGTCTAGACCGTAACGTGCTGTACAATCGGGTCAGTCGGGTCTTTGTGTCCAGGTCCTGCTGGTGCAGAAGCAGATGTCGGAGAGGGTGGCAGCCCTGGCCCGACACGACTTCCCGGACAAGCCTCACCAGAACGCCCACCTGGACTGCCAGGTACGATACACGGCGCTACACACACACACACTCACACACGTCAGCTGCATCTGGGATCTTCAGAGATGAGAGGGTGTTTGTGGAGCCTAAGAGATCTAGATAAAAGTCAGGGGTCGAGTCTTGATAAGGGTCAGGAATCAAGTCTTGATAAGGGTCAGGGGTTGATTCTTGATGAGGGTCAGGAATCAAGTCTTGATAAGGGTCAGGGAGTCGAGTATTGATTGATAGGGGTCAGGGGTCACACTCGGGGGTCAGAGGTCAGTTGTGGTGTAAGGTGGGACTGTGTGTGACCCTCCAGGTGGAGACCGAGGGGCTGCGTCGCTCCATCCAGAACCTGGGGGTCCTCATCACCACGGCAGCAGTAGGCCACACCTCCGTGGCTACGGGAGAGGGTCTTCGCCACGCGGCGACGGGACAACACCTCAGTATCACCGTGACAACCAAGGACAAGGTCTTTCTCGTTTTCCAATCACTTGTGAAACTCACGTTCTCTCTTCTTCCATGAGCATTCGCAAGCCTGTTGTGAACGTTGTTTTCTCATGGTCATATTTTGGATGGAGAACTATTCACTGTAATTTCTGTATTTGTACGTCGCTACGGAAAGCATACGCTAAATGAATATAAAACGCCAGGCGTAGACTTTGACGACCTGACTGACTCTCTCCCGCCCGCCTTCGCAGGACGGGGAGCTGGTGAAGACCGGCAACGCCGCCCTGAAGGCCGAGATCACGACCGCGGACGGCTTGCGCGCCGCCGACCCCGACGTGACCGACAACAAGAACGGCACGTACGAGGTGGGCTACGTGCTCCGCACCGAGGGCGAGCACGCCTTCGCCCTGTCGCTGTACGGCCAGCCGGTCCGCGGCAGCCCCTTCCGCCTGCGGGCCGTCAAGCCCTCCGACGTGCCCCAGTCCCCGGACGACGTGAAGCGGCGGGTCAAGTCACCCAGCGGGACCGGGGGCCACGTGAGGCAGAAGGCGGTGAGGCGGCCCTCCAGCATGTACAGCACCACCAAGAAGAAGGAGAACCCCATCGAGGACGAGCTCATCTACAGAGTGGGTAAGGCGGGGCCTCCGTCCACCCGGCCTATCGAGAGGGGGTTGCCACAGGAGAACCGACCTATCAACGCGGTTACTTGGGATAGCCGGCCTATCAAGGGGGATTGCCCCAGGATAACTAACCTATCAACACGGTTACTTGGGATAACCAGCCTATTAAGGGATTTCTCAGGATAATCAAGCAATCAACACTTTTACTTAGGATAACCAACCTATCAAGGGGATTGCCCGGGATAATCAAGCGATCAAAACAATTACTTAAGATAGCCAACCTATCAGTGTGATGACTTAATCTCTTTATCTATCCTACAGTGTGTGACAACGACCCTAATCACATGAGGCGTGTGTGTTTCTCTGTCTAGGTTCTCGGGGGAGAGAGAAGGGAGAGTTCACCAACCTGCAGGGTATATCTGCCTCCAGCAACGGCAGAGTGGTGGTAGCCGATAGCAACAACCAGTGCATACAGGTGAGAGAGAGAGAGGGAGGGAGAGGGAGAGAGGGAGGGAGAGGGAGAGGGAGAGGGAGAGGGAGAGGGAGAGGGAGAGGGAGAGGGAGAGGGAGAGGGAGAGGGAGAGGGAGAGGGAGAGGGGGAGAGAGGGAGAGAGGGAGAGAGGGAGAGAGGGAGACAAGCAGGTGCTCGCACGCACACACACACCTACTCACGGAGTGACACTTCCGGATTTGTGGGGGATCTGAAACCTGAGAGGATAACAGTTCCTTAATTCATTTTCCTGAACGAACAATTCACCTGACCCTTGTGATAAACTAGCGACAGAGCCTGAGATGTGATATGATTCAGCTACACGTTGAAATGACGCCGCCTGTCCCTTCAGGTGTTCTCCAATGACGGCCAGTTCAAGATGCGCTTCGGGGTCAGAGGTCGCACGCCTGGCCAGCTGCAGAGGCCCACAGGCGTCACCGTGGACATGAACGGTGACATCATCGTGGCGGACTACGACAACCGATGGGTCAGCATCTTCTCCTCTGACGGGAAGTTCAAGGTGAGACTTGAGCAGAGGCACTGTGCTCTCTCATTCTATACAAATATCACCCTCATATTATTACAACTATTCAAACTTTACATATCGTTTTTTTATACCTTCCAGAAAGCCCCTGTTTTTAAGTTTTGTTTTTCCCCTGTGCATGCTGTAGCATTAAACACGCATTTTAAACACTTTTGATAAAGACTGCTTCAGATTCCTCATACTTTTATATAGAGATGTATATAAGACATATTCTTCTAAACCGTGGTTAGACAAAAGCTGCCCCCGTTTCTCACCATCCCAGAATAAGATTGGAGCTGGTAAGCTGATGGGCCCCAAGGGCGTCGCCGTGGACAGGAACGGCCACATCATCGCCGTCGACAACAAGGCGTGCTGCGTGTTCATCTTCCAGGCCAACGGGAAGCTGGTGACCAAATTTGGAGCCCGGGGGACTTCTGACCGCCAGTTCGCAGGTGAGTGGGTAGGGGCTAGGACCCGGGGGGATCCATCTCGTTTGTGGTTCTCGTGGCTCTGGGAGCCAATAGGAACGCGTGTGCTTGTAGATTAGACCACGCCTCCCTCTCTTTGCTCGGTCGCTGGTCCTTCATCTCTGCCTCCACCTCGTTTTGGCTCATCCTTTCTTTCTGTTTCTTCCCCTCTCCGTTTGTCTTTAGAAAAGAGTGGTGCAAACTTAAATAGATCTGGCCCTGTGTTCAGTAAGTATTGAGCGTCACGCCGTCACCTCTCTGTGCCTCCCTCTCCTTCCTCTCTCTGTTCCCCTCACTGTGTCTCTGATTGACAGCGGCTAATTTTGGCAGCTCGCTCCATGACTGCGTATAGAAAAAAAAGCATAATAAGATATTCATGTAAATGCCGCTGGGATTATGTGCTAATGAGGCAATGATTATGCATGATTACCGTGATTATGATGGCAGCATTTGCCACATTTAATGACCTGCATTTTTGTCAGACAATTCTCTTGAAAAATTTTGCAATTTGTAACATGATACATACACTGTATGCTGAAACAACAGACTGATTTTGTGATTATAAATAAAAATGATGGTTCAGATAATGACCATGTATAATCATTTACATTTACATTTAGTCATTTAGCAGTAAGTACAGGGACATTCTCCCCGAAGCAAGTAGGGTGAAGTGCCTTGCCCAAGGACACAACGTCAATTGACACGGCCGGGAATCGAACTGGCAACCTTCAGATTACTAGCCCGACTCCCTCACCGCTCAGCCATCTGACTCTAATCACCCAACTAATGCAATTTAATATGATCTGTAGTGTGATAATGTCACAACACTATGGACCAAAAAAAGACTCGCTTATTTAATTACATTTGTCAAATGTTTACCTGCTGCCTAGTCTGGCCAAGATGGTGAGCCTGGGAACATACACCCCTTCCGGCGCTTAACTCTTTCTCTCTCTACCCGTTCCCCTGTTTATCTATCGCCAACCTTAGGTCCACACTTTGTAGCAGTGAACAACAAGAATGAGATTGTTGTGACAGATTTCCACAACCACTCCGTAAAGGTGAGACGATCAGGCGTGGCCTTCTCAATCAGCCATCCTACATGCCCACATCACACACGCTACATGTGTGCTGGCGTACATTTTCTTTCACGTCAGTCAATTTAGGAAGGGATTATAAATTACGGATTCCTTAAATGTAATACAAAAAGATTTGACACAAGCTGCCTGAGTCTAATTTCTGTTCTGATTCTACTTCCTGTTCTGATTCTACTTCCTGTTCGGATTCTACTTCCTGTTCTGATTCTACTTCCTGTTATGATTCTACTTCCTGTCCCCAGGTGTACAGTGCAGACGGAGAGTTCCTGTTCAAGTTTGGATCACACGGGGAGGGGAACGGCCAGTTCAACGCTCCTACCGGGGTGGCGGTGGATGCCAACGGCAACATCATCGTGGCAGACTGGGGCAACAGCCGGATACAGGTGAGGCTCCGCCCTGTGTGATGTCACTCTACTGACCAGGACCAGAGGACTGGGGATTATTGATATTATCGTCGTCCATGAAAATCCGAGTCTGTTTACTAAGAGGCACCGTGAATATCGGCAATATATAATCGGTGAAAAATCTGAAATGATACAGGGGGGGAGATATGAAACCAAAACAAATTAAACCTAATAAAGACTGTGAATGAAATTTTGGGCATATGTACAATGAATGTATTTCAATAGTTGTTTAAAATTGTCTTAAGCCGGCATCTTGACTATTCAAATTACACAGTATCATCAGAATTTCCCCCACAGTTTAAAGATCAAAAAACAAAACAACAAAAGCGAACTATTTCAAAAAGCCAAGATTCCGTTCAAGACAAAGCATCTGTAAACGCTCCTATTTCCTCCCCGGCTCTCTGACAGTGATTCTGTGTTTGTGTGTTTGGTTTTCCGTCAGGTGTTTGACAGCGCGGGCTCCTTCCTGTCCTACATCAACACGTCAGCTGACCCGCTCTACGGGCCCCAGGGCCTGGCCCTCACCTCCGACGGACACGTGGCCGTGGCGGACTCTGGTAACCACTGCTTCAAGGTGTATCGCTACTTGCAGTAGTGGAGGAAGCAGGCCCTGGCCCCTCAGACTGCAGCGGGAAGCAGAGGGGCTGGGGGATTCACCTAGCTAACTCGACCCAGCATTACTCTCTGAAGTATCTAACCAGCTCAAACAATAACAAGCACCATAGAAGGATTTTAGTCCAAAGGAATGTCCCCTGACTACACTCTTGATCCTGACAGTTTGCATCTTGCCACGCTCACCCACTGACCAACTGCACCTGACAAGCACGATTGATGACTCAACAGGTTTAAAGACACTTCCTGTTTTTCGGACATTTCCGCTTTATCGGCAACTTTCAATAACTTGGTTTTTAGGAAGTGATTATATCCAAAGACAAATGTGTGAAGAATCACTGATCGCTCGAGACATCTGATCGCCCGTATTTACCCTTCGCACAAAACTTTTATCGTCTACCAACCGCCACTTTTATCATCTAAGCAAACCACTAATCCAGGGTTTGATCCAGTGGAATCCCACACACTGGCCACTCTGTCTTAGTCCCACTCTTCACTATCTTTGTGTATTTATAACTCCTGTGTGCCCATGTAATGCTGACTGTGCATATTTGTGTTCATGTTTTTTTTTTTTGTAAATAAATTCATCGAAAATGTTGTTGTATACGTTTCACTTAACATTTCAGATTTGGCGAAGCTTTCTTTAGTCGTGTATATTTAATCTTAATCTCAGCACTGATACTACAGTAAACCGAAAGATTTGATCCACAAACATACCTAATGAATTGCAGTGTTAAATAGCACAATGATAAACATATCAAATGTTGTAATTAAATTTACAACCTAAAACACATGCGAGGGCTTGATTTATTTTCTATTGTCATTTTCTACCTGATTTTATCCTAATTATTTTTATAATTTGGTGTTTGGATATTTACCACACTTTGCCAAACTTCGTATAGGCCTTGAGATAAACATTGTAGCACTGCAAACTGTATTCTTCAACCTTCCCTTGTTGAGATTACATCCACATCATTTTGCCAAATCCATTTGTATCATGATATGTTCTTGTTAAATACAACACAAAGATCATCACTTCAAGAAATAATTTACTAGAGTAATATATATGCCTGTGTGTAAAGATAGCTGTCATATACTTGTATATCATATTCTAAAAAGGTAACTGTATATTACTGTCATACTGTAATAATGTTGTAGCTGACTAAAGCACCTTGGCATGGATTTGCCAGTATGTGTATTTTTTTGTTCTGTTCCGATTTTTCTGTTCCACTTGTGTCCCTGGAGAGCCGTTAGCTGAAAGCCAACATGGACAGGCCCGACTCAGTATTTTTCTGAATGTTTGGTTATTTTGAAATACTCAAACAAAGACTTGAAGGTCCTTGAAGGTCACTTTAATCCCAGTGTTGTATTTCCTTTCATTTATTAACAACATACATCTCTGAGGTCCATTTATTTGTTATTTCATACATCACTATTCTCACTGCTGCCTTCTACTTCAATCCTGCTCTCATTCCCTCTTCCACTCGCCTTTATTCTCATTGTCTCCACTGTTCTCAAGTCTCACCCACATGACAAGGAAAGGCTGGTCGTCACTTAAATCCTCTGTCTAGACAGCTCAAACATCAACCACATTATGTTTTTTTTCCTATTTTATTTGTTGACTTCTTCCCTAATTCTTATCATATCCATCCAACACGTGACAGTGCTTGGATGAAACTGAAATAAAGATATTGCACAACGCTATTTTACTCATTTTCAAAACATGATGTATACTTAAATGGATCAGTCACCGGTGTATTACTGTCAAGTCACATTATGCCATGATTTCATATGTATGTAATTAAGATTGTATATAATAAAGATAAACCATGGTTGTCCACCTGATTGGTCTGTTGGTTGCTTGCTTTGCTGCCTGGTGGGTAATGGTGTTAGGTTGGTTGATTGGTTAGGTGGTAAGTAGGTAGGTTAGTAGGAGTGTTTGTTTGGTTGATTGGTGGGTCAGCTTTTTGATTGGTTGTTTAGTTTGTTGAGGGGTCATGGTTCAGAGACATTTATTGGTTACTTGCTTATTTGTCTGGTAGGGTTGGTGGATAGTACAAGAGGAGTCAGGATTACAGGGGTAAGTTTGCCAAAGTAGTGTGGCATGAACCGTGCCAGAACTTGTAGTTCACAAATTGAAATGATGCTTTCAGTAGATGTGGAACAATGAAATGATGAAGATTGCTTCCCCTTTTTTTGTTCTTGTTATGCTGAAGTAAGGGTATAGATGTGATCTGTGGTCGTGGTTATCCTCCTTACAGTAGGGTATATAAGGGAATGTAGAACTACTGGTTTTCTTGAGTCTCCTGAGGTGTCTCTAAGCTTCTTTTCCTTCTACTTCTCCTCTTCCTCGTTCTCTCTCCAATTTACATTATTCATGGTAGAGAAGGTAAGATTTAAAACCTTCTTTTTGTAAGTTTGCCATCATTGATTTAATTCATTTGCAGTGATGTTAAATATAAATGTAATTGAACTTTACTGTGAACATTCCTGCTCTGATTTCATCATAGGGTAAATTAACTGCAATTCCGGCATATTTGGTTAAAAATTCAATCATTTCAATTCAATTTGTTCAATTTGTTCAATTTGTTCAATTTGTATCAACGTGATACAGTCGCCATATCATGAATTGACCAGCAGATGTCCCTATGTATGGGCTGTATCCAACGCTTTAAAAAAGCAAAACGTATTATTTTTTTCCCTCGCCAGCCAGCGGTCCATGGATCCTGGTGAGTCGGGTCTCCTGTGTGGAGTCTGCAGTTCAAACACAAGGTTCGTGTGGGGGTGTTGAAGCCCTGGCAGGCTCCTATAAAGGAGGACTGATGACTGAAGTAACAGAGGTAACTGAAGTCAGCTGGCCTCCTCAGCTTCTGTCTGACGTTGTTGAGCTCCAAGGGCCTTGTGCCTGTAGGGTTACATGAGTGATTGTGCTCTAGTTGCATACTGGAGGGGCGCAGAGACCAGCCACGCCACAACATACAACTTAGAAATGGAGGATTCAGTTCTTCAGTTCAGTCAAGACACACACGTATTGGACATTTATTGATAAACATACACATGGAAATAGGTTTGACTTTGGCTGGATGAATGACTTCTGAGTGGATGAATCTAAGGGAAGCACTCCCTACATGAAATATGAGGCAGGGAGCAATAGAGATATAATCCCCCTGATGGACAGAACATACAGACAGCAAGGGAGAGAAGGGGATGGTGGAGGGCGGCAGCAGCACAGATCAAACAGCAACCGGGGTGAGTGTGTGCGTATCCGCGCGGCCTTTTAATGCCACCTTATCGGGTGTAGCCCAATGGGCTTGAGCTGGCTAACACAGGTGTGGTAATGAGCGGATGACGCGCGCTGCCCGAGTGCCCTGGCTGAACTAGCTCGCATTTGTCTGCTACTCTAACCTTTAAAAATAGTCATTATTTGTACAAGATATACATTTACATGTTCTTCTTGAAAGTTTTATAGTTTCCAATGGAATCGTGTTGGAGTCAGATTATTATGATGGCGTGGAAAGTGGACACCTCAAACCACAAAACTGAGTAAGTTTCATGTTTAATTAGTTATAACTAGCTAGTTTTTAATCAAAAGTATTTTGATTATTGTTAATATTGTGTCTGGAGGAGGGGATCCCTCACTGAATTTCTCCTCCCAAGGTTTCTTCAATTTTTTCTCAAATGAGTATCCTGAGAGTTTTGCCTTGTCTTTCTTGAGGGTTTAGGTTGGTTGAGGGGCAGTTCTATGGCATATTTGAAGCCCTCTGTGACATTGCTTGTAAAAAGGGCTATACAGCCTTTATATAATTATATACAAAAAGTTATAACTAGCTAGTTTTTAATCAAAAGTATATAATTATGGACATTTAATTTTTATATAATTATGGACATTAAATTTTTATATAATTATGGAAATGGTGCACCAACTCTGATGTCCCAAAAACGGTAATGCCCAAATGCGGAAATACGTAGCTCAAACGTGGACACGTGGCACTGAGCGCCACGCCGCGCCACGCAAGTCCGCCATTACTCTTGAAAAGTTTTACAATGGATCAGGTAAATTAACTTATGTATACAAAAGAACTATTGTATGTAAGTTAGACTAGTAAACAACACAGCGTGATGTTCAAAACTGAAATTAAAATAATGATTGCAAAGATTAACTAAAGATTGTGGTTATCGGTGTTCCTCGCTGCTGCACATTTGCCTTCCTCTTGCATTGACGCCTTTTCCTCTAAGTTTGCATATGTCGGGGCTTGCCGCATTAATTTTGGCTCCTACAGTAAGAAAATAATGTAATTGTTGTATTTAGGTACCAGTACAATGCACCGACGAGGCATGCGACCTGCCTTGTGTGGAGGGAGAGGACACTTGGCCTGTAACACGAGATTCAGGGTCAGTATATCCTCTTTGCTGAGGTTGCTTTCAACAACAGTTAATGGGAGAGAGGCCAATCATTTGAGAACATTGCAAGTGCAACTGCAGTATATATGTGTTGATGTTGTTTATCAAGCGCAATCTCAACCTTCCCATTCCAAAACTGCTGAATTTTAATAGAAATAATGTGTACAGCTTAATGTTAATAAAGTGTAACTACATAGCAGTTCCTATGTAACTACAACTTTACTACTATCCATAGCTATGTAGTTGCAAAGGAGTTAATGAAACCTTGATGTAAAGAGATGCCCAAGGCACAGTAGCTGGATTACATCTGTCGGTCCCATGGTGTATATCAGTATTACATTGTCTGATTCTCTTTATTTTACAGGAGTTTTGTCAGACCCTTCAATGATGGGGACCAGAATCCCAGTGTTCCAAGCCAGGCCTCAGGTATTTGCCGTTTCAAATAATTGTTTTTATATTATTATGTGTATTCCTATGGTATTAGTAGATGGGAGTTTGTGGTCTTCTCCTCTCATGAAATATACAACATCACTATTTCTGTCACAGTGGCTATGGACATCATCAACCCATGACTACTAATTGCTTCATTCAGTCCCATTTCTCTGTTCCCCTGCAGGGGGACGAACCATCCAAGACCAAGAGGAGCTACAGCATCTGAAGTGGGAGTGGACCTGTAAGGTGTGTCGGGACAAGTGGGTCCACATGGTCCTCATGCCCTGCGGACACCTGGTGTGTGAGGAGTGCTCCTCCAGGCAGCCATCTTGTCTTTTCTGTGGAGGCCAGATCCAGCAGCGCTTGAACATCTCTTTCTCATAACCATATGCCTGCTAGACCGTTCAGCCCTGGTCCAGCAACATTATTTTGCAATAGTTGACCTTGACTGAATGGCAGTCTTTAATAAATGGCAATATGTACAAGTTGTCTGTATTTTCTTTTGTATCATGCAATGTTCACATGCAATGTTTCAAAACACCCACATTAAAGACTATTGTGTTTTACATGACAGAAAGGAATCAGGGTGTTCACCTCAAACTGCACCCCCCAGCTGGATTCAAACCCAGATGAGCAGCCTGCATGGTACCCACCTTATCCACTAGGCTACCAGGGACTCAACGCTCAGTTTATTCGGAATTCAAATGTATCTTTAAGAAAAGCCCACTTTAGAGATATATGTTCAACATCGTCATGTTCTATTGAAAGCTTTCATCCAAAATCTCCTTGGGGGGATATGAACCTCCAACCTCTTGACAGGGAGTCATGCACTCTAACCACAGAGCTAACCCTCCCAACCTGAATGATGGATGTGGACAGTCACACTTGCTCATAGGCAATCCCTCATTTGTGAAACACACCTGCAATCGTTTGCATTGATTGGCAATTAGGTCACATGACCAATACTGGATCTAATTAATGGTGTAAGGTTATGGGCATGGGGATGAGGCTGCCACAAGGGGGCCCAGGGAGCAAGGCAATAGGATATAGGATAGCCAGGCCAGGGGCGCTGCCAAGAATTTTGGGCCCCATGAAAATTTTTATTAAAAGTTTATAATTTCTATTAGTTTTTCTTTTTTTTCTTCCTGTCAGTCAGGGGCCCCGGTGGTTTCCATGGGATACCAGAGGAACAAACTTTTCATGTAATTAGTGCAACTTAGTGGCCTATGATGGTAGAGACAGACTTGAGCAAATATGATCTAGCTCGCTTGCAGGCCGAACTGGAACAGGAGAGAGAAATGAAGTAAGTACACTTGCATATACACAAAGAGACACACACTGTAAGTGATTGAGCGGTTTCCACCAAGAGAATGGAGCTTGCAACTCACTAGGGTTGCCACCTCCGATGTGGTCAAATACGGGACACCTTGGCAGTGCCCCCCATGTCAGGGGGGAATAATGACGCAAGGGTCTGGGGGTCTCCCCCAGGAGATTTTGAATGTTACTTCTTTCTTCCTCCCCCCCCACTGCTACAATACGGGTTACCCTCAACTGTCAGCCAGTGTGTGTGTGTGTGCGTGTGTGTGTGATGATGTGTTCCAGGTAGCAGCCAGTAGAGAGGTATTCTATGGGGGGTGATTGTTAAGGTAATGTTAACAAAGCTAGCAACCATCACTACGCCTAACAAAGCAAACAATCACTGCCACCGCTATGCTATACGTCTGCCATTATGTGGATAGCTAGGTAGATTATGGGGGGAGATTAGTGACAGGTAATGTTAACAAATCTAGCGACCGTCGCTACGCCTAACAAAGCAAACAGTTGTAACCGAGGGTTTCTTATATTGCCTAGATTCAGGTTTGGCTTTAAAATAAAGACACAGGCTTCTAATACCACATTATGGCGTAGCGGTGGCAGTGATTGCAGACGTAGCGACGTAGCGGTGGCAGTGATTGTTAGCCGCCACTACGTTGCCGCCATCACCCCCATTGGGAACCAATGATAAAAAGGCTGGCTCCCTTCGTAAATAACCATTAACAAAGTTGCAAAATGTATTGTATAAGGACAGCCAAAGGCGATTTTACCGCGGGTACAGGGGGTGCAAATGCACTGTTGGGATGAAAACATTTACATTTTCAAATTAATGTGAAAAAACAATGAAGTGTTTTTATAAAATGTTTAAGTGATGTCAGAGTTGTATGTTCTATCATGGTTTGTTGTACTCTAATGATTAATTTAACATTTTAAGATTTTAATTTTGAGCATGTTTTTCTTTTGGACCCCCAGTTTTAATACCTAGAATCGCCTGTGAGGACTGCCTTAACCTCAGTGGCGGCCCTAGCCCCCCCTAGGAGCTAGTCTAGGTTTGGTGGGAGCCTAGATATGGACTTCCAATGGCGATGCGTGCTCACTTAGTGCAAGCAATTATTTTTTTGCGCTATATAAACATTACATCAGACTGATTTTGTTATATATGCTGCCCATGCCCATTCCTCAATACTGTCAACCAAGGGTCAAGACTAAACCAATTCACCTTGGCGGTGTGCAGACTGGTTTTATATTAGTTTTCTTAATGATTTCACAAAGAACAGTAAAAAATGCAATTATACATCTGTAAAACGATGTATTCACAGTATTATAAATAAGTTGTGGTTTATTTGGTAGCATTTCGTAGTGTGACTGATTTGACTATAAGCATACTGTACAAAGTAAGAGGTGCTATTGGATAGATTCCCCTGCTCTCCCCTCGTGCTTCTGCGTGGAAGACCTTCCCAGCCCAGGCAGTAGTCTGCCCAGCTCACAAACCAGAATCAAGGCGCCCCTTCCGTCAAGGTGAATAGTCCCATACTGTGACATTATAGGCTATCATTTACGTGCCCTTCAAATGAGCAATAGAAACTGATCACACGAATATCACCTTTCCTATTTTTGTTGTTGTTGCCCATGACGCCCCTGTTCCACAGAAAGGTTTATCTCCATTCCAACGTGTCTTTCTTTCCTCAGCCTTTTGGTTTAAAAGCCAAGGCTGCAGTCAGAGGTGCTCACATACATTTACATTTAGCAGACGCTCTTATCCAGAGCGACTTACAGTAAGTACAGGGACATTCCCCCCGAGGCAAGTAGGGCCTTGCCCAAGGACACAACGTCATTTGGCACAGCCGGGAATGTAACTGGCATACAGTAGGCACCATGTCTGCCTCTACCATCCTGCTGCCTCTGTTACTGCTGCTCTCTGGATCCTCAGCCTCCCACTTCTACGGAGGGACCATGACCTTTAACCCCAAAGGAGTCAACGCAGACGGATCCTACACAGTAAGACCACAAAGTGGAAACAGACATCTGACTATAGTGTGGATGTCTGCTTTCTTCTAAATAACACAGACAAGGACTCATGTTTTTGAATGGAAGATACTGGTAACTGGTTGGCATTTATTTCATGCACAGTCTGGGATTTCACTGCCTATTTGATAATTAGATGTAAGATTACAAATCAAGCCCATTATGTAGTTAGCATTGAGCCTGCTACTGTTGCGAAAGTATGTCATATTTGTCATGTGTTATAAATGATTCAAGTGTGTGCTCGCTAGTTACACTGTACTCAACTTTTTCAGTATGTTACCTATTGCCCTCTAATTGATTTAAAGCCAAACTAAAATATTATTATTTTACTGTAAGTGTGTTTCACTTTTGCAATAATTCGCTGAATGATGTAGGTGGACTTTCGCTTCAAGTTGGCCCTTCACTCGACGTGTTCCACTTCAGCCTGGGCTAACATGTGGAATTGTCAGAGTGGAAATTGTGGCAGTATTAGCAGCAATGCTCTGTATAACCTGGACAGTAGCAGTGGAGAATGGTGCCAGTGGGAAGAAGTCATGATAAGAAATGTTGACACCAACCTACCTTTTATACTTGAGTAAGTGTTGAATGAAACTGGGAACACTTTACACAAGCATATGTTTGTAAATGTTTATAGGATTTGCTCGGTTAAGTCCCGTGCCTGTGCAACTGTAAGATACTTTACAATCATGTTTATAGACTGTCTGGTGGTAACTGGATCCCCACCTACGTTGGGGATATATCATGGAGACTAAGAACTACGGTGGATCTGGGAGTGAGGTCTGACACAGGGACAGCCAACAGATCCCCACAGACCACAGTCATACCTCTTCTGCTGTAAGTTGCATTCATCATTTTTATTAATCTGTGTGAGCCAGTGAACTAAATACGAGGGTTTACTTAAAAAATAATTCTCTCTCTCGTTCACTTTCTCTCTACCTCTCTTTCTACCTCTCTTTACCTCTCTCTACCTCTCTCTGCCCTCAAGAGTTCCAGTAAATTGTCCCAGGGATTTTCAGCTTTTGGCCCATGATCCAGATGGAGACCTGGTTCAGTGCAGACTAGGTCTTTCAGGGAACCAGGAGTGTGCTGATTGTTCACTACCTGTACCAAGCATTTTTACACTGAAAGTGAGGACCCAAGGAGCACACACCCAGACAGTTGATATATATAGTATGATAACATATAATTATCATACTTCAAGTGAAATTTCCCATATGAAACAGCCTGTTTCACATTTAATCTTAATGTTAATAAACGTTATTGTTTGTACCTTTCAGTCACCATGCACGCTATCTTACTGGAACACTTCCAGTGTTCCAAACACGTACGCGGTGCAGCTTATGATGGAGGACTTCCCCACTGCATCTATAACCCTGACCTACAAGGATGGCTCGCTGTCCAACCGGACTTCCTTGTTCAGCCCTCTCAGCAAGTTGCCCGTACAGTTTGCAGTCACAGGTAGATATTATCTACAGTATGTAGGGTACATGTTTGTCTTTGACAGGCAAGGTGGGGGGAGGGGGGGGCGTAATTAGCAAAGTGTCCAACCATCGAGTGTGTGGGTTGGTTGTTCCATTTATCAACGTATACAACTATGTAGCATGTGAGACAAAAGTATATCTCAGTATTCATGGCTGCCTTGTCCTCCAGTTGGGGCTGCAGTGCCCTCCTGTGCTGAGGGGGAATATCTCCCCAGGTTCCTGTCCCCGACGCCGGCCTACGGAACCCACCTCTACGTCGCTGTCAACAACACACTGGAGATCTCAGTCAGGGCTGAGGCCCTTTATTCTAAGTGAGGAAAATACACTGTAACTCATGTATTCACCACTAGGAGGCAGCGTGTACTTTACGTCAATCAGTCTGCCTGTCTAGGAATGATCCTACATATCCCAAGTGTAGAAGAATAGTTATGGGAATGTGTTGTTGTTTTTTTTTAAGTGTTTCTGAGCTTCTGGTCAGTGGTCCGCACAATTTTACAAAGACCACGACTGCACCTGGACAGTTCACGATAAGATGGACACCAACAGCAGATGACGACAGACAGGACCATTCCATCTGCTTCGTCTCCCAGGCACTGAATAATGACAGGTCAGTCTCCATTTTACTAAATCAAGTGGTTGTCTATCAGTTCAGATTTTTTTATAATCCGTGATCTATCATTTTAAGTACTAAATTAGAAAAAATCTACCATCTAACAATTGTTTTTATTAAATGTTATTTTTACAGCTCAAAAATTCACTCTGAGCTGCGTTGTGTGATTGTCACCGTTGGAAACCTATATACCACACCAGATCCTGAAACTACGACAAACATTTTCACAACAAACACAACGACTATACCTGATGCCACAAATACCACACCACCACCTACAACTACCACACCAACAAACACAACTACTATGTCTGATGCCAGAACTACCACACCAACATTCACAACTACCTCACCAACATTTACAACTACCACACCAACAAATACAACTACCACACCAACACCTACAACTACCACACCAACAAATACAACTACCACACCAACATTCACAACTACCACACCAACACCTACAACTACCACACCAACACCTACAACTACCACACCAACAAATACAACTACCACACCAACATTCACAACTACCACACCAACAGCTACAACTACCACACCAACAAATACAACTACCTCACCAACATTTACAACTACCACACCTACAACTACCACACCAACAAATACAACTACCACACCAACACCTACAACTACCACACCAACAAATACAACTACCACACCAACATTCACAACTACCACACCAACACCTACAACTACCACACCAACACCTACAACTACCACACCAACACCTACAACTACCACACCAACAAATACAACTACCACACCAACATTCACAACTACCACACCAACACCTACAACTACCACACCAACACCTACAACTACCACACCAACAAATACAACTACCACACCAACATTCACAACTACCACACCAACACCTACAACTACCACACCAACAAATACAACTACCACACCAACAAATACAACTACCTCACCAACATTTACAACTACCACACCTACAACTACCACACCAACACCTACAACTACCACACCAACATGCAGAACTATCACATCAACACCTACAACTATCACACCAACAAACACAACTAACACACCAAGAAATACTACTACTTTAATTATTTTTGTTACTTGTATTATTGTTTTATTTTATTTTATGTAAAGCATCTTGAACTGCAATTTTTGTATGAAATGTGCTATATAAATAAGGTCTTATTATTATTATTTTTATTATTATTATTATTACTACCCCACCAACAAATACTACATTTACATGTATTCATTTAGCAGACGCTACAACAAAAGGGGGGTGTTCCATCAAGGTAGATTAAGGAAAAGCCAGGCTTATTTCGACAAGTCTTGCTTATTTCAGCGAGAGTTCCGTTCCATTTTCCCCCCAAAACACACATGCTAACCTCTTTGGTCATTTTCCTCCCAAAACACACATGCTAACCCCTTTGGTCATTTTACCCCCAAAACACACATGCTAACCCCTTTGGTCATTTTACCCCCAAAACACACATGCTAACCCCTTTGTTCAATTTACCCCCAAAACACACATACTAACCCCTTTGGTCAATTTACCCCCAAAACACACATGCTAACAACCTCTTTGGTAATTTTACCCCCAAAACACACACGCTAACCTCTTTGGTCATTTTACCCCCAAAACACACACGCTAACCTCTTTGGTCATTTTACCCCCAAAACACACACGCTAACCCCTTTGGTCATTTTACCCCCAAAACACACATACTAACCCCTTTGGTCAATTTACCCCCAAAACACACACGCTAACCCCTTTGGTCATTTTACCCCCAAAACACACATGCTAACCCCTTTGGTCATTTTACCCCCAAAACACACATGCTAACCCCTTTGGTCAATTTACCCCCAAAACACACATGCTAACCCCTTTGGTCATTTTACCCCCAAAACACACATGCTAACCCCTTTGGTCATTTTACCCCCATAACACACATGCTAACCCCTTTGGTCAATTTACCCCCAAAACACACATTTCTGCTTATTTAGTAATTAAGACACTATTTATATTTATATTTAGTCATTTAGCAGACGCTCTTATCCAGAGCGACTTACAGTAAGTACAGGGACATTCCCCCAGAGGCAAGTAGGGTGAAGTGCCTTGCCCAAGGACACAACATCATTTCGCACGGTCGGGAATCGAACCAGCAACCTTCTGATTACTAGCTTGATTCCCTAACCGCTCAGCCACCTGACTCCCTATTTACTTGATCACATTCAGTGGAACTGAGATCAAAGACAGGATTGTTGTTTGTCAACAATCAAAACAAACATTCAACATTTACAAACACTGGGATATCAATTACAACTGGATACAGTTCAATCTTCAATAACATCTGTGAGCACAGTTTGTGAGAGTGTGTGTGGGCTATTCTACCTGACACAGGGACACTGAGGAGTCAACCCAGAACCCAGGATAGAGGGGCTCAGTGAATGTGCTGTGGAATGTGTGCAGGTGGGTCAGTGTGTCAGAGGAGACTGTGTAGAAGGACAGAGTGCCGGCCGGCCAGTCCAGATACACTCCTACTCTGTGGGAGCTGGAGGGGGGGGCAGGTATGACAGTTCTCTTCTTATTGTGCCAGGCACAGTAACTGTTATCATGACACCTCAGACTCCAGGACTTGTTATTGTATCCAAGCCTACAGTCATCACCCTCTCCTCTCCTGCTGATTCCTTTATATGTCACTGCTATATTAACCTCTCCTCCTTCACTCCACTCTGCCTCCCAGTAACAGCGCCCAGACAGACCCTCTCTACACAGCACCTGTGACCGGTCCTCAAATCTCTCTGGGTGATCAGGATACGGCTGCTTCTCTGTCCCCCATGTCATCTTTCTGTTCTCCTCAGACAGAGAGAAGTCTCTGTGTGCTGTGTTTGGGTCCAGTGTGAGCTCACATGCATCTGATGGGGGAGACCAAGACACAATATATTACTGATCATCATCATTCACATTAGAATCCCTCCCTCCCATGAAATACATTTTGGGCTCATGTACAATGAATGTGTTTTAAAAGACGTTTACAGTTGTCTAAAAAGCTTTGATACAATGTATCAATGATTCAACTCCATTTGGTAGAGAAGCCATTTGCAGTTTTATGACACCTAACTAGGAGATGTGAAGTCTGGGTGACCTGGGAGAGTTCTTGTCACCTGGGGGGAAGAGACAGTTGGTCTGAAGACAATGTGGATTCAAACCTTAACTCTGTTCTTCACCCGACTTCAGCTTAAATGATTGTCTCAAAAACTGCCACGACCCACCCTCCCTCCCTCTCTCCCTCTCTCTCTCCCTCTTCCTGCCCCCCTAGTCTCCCTCCACCCTCCCTCGCAATGTCTCTCTATTTTGGTTCCAACCCTACCCTGTTCACTGTCCCTCCCTCCATCCCTCTCTTCCACTCTCCCTCTCTTCCTTTCATTCTCTCTCATTCTGTTCTCCCTCCCTCACCTGCTACCTCTCCTTCCAAATCCCTCATCTCCTTCCCCCTGATATGCCCCCATCACTCCATCTTTCTATCCTCCTCATGTTCCCTTCACATTTGATTTATTTCCCCCTTTTCGCTCTCGCTCTCGCTCTCGCTCTCGCTCTCGCTCTCGCTCTCGCTCTCGCTCTCGCTCTCTCTCTCTCTCTCTCTCTCTCTCTCTCTCTCTCTCTCTCTCTCTCTCACTCTCTCACTCTCTCACTCTCACTCTCTCACTCTCTCACTCTCCTATCCATCAATCCAGAGGGGGGGAGAGAGGGGTTGAGAGGGGAGGAGGAGAGCAGGGAGGAGGGGAGGCAAGGTGAGATGAGAAGGGAAGGGGGGAGGGTAGAAAAGAGGGGTTGAGGACAGGAGGAGGGGAGAAGAGAAGAGGAGGAGAGGGCAGGAGAAGACGAGATGAAAGGAGAAGAGAGGAGGTGTGAGGGGAAGGGAGGGAGGAGGAGGAAGGGAAGGCAGGAGAGGAACAGAGAAGAGAAGAGAGGACAGGAGGAGAGAAGAGGAGAAGGGAGGGAATAGGGAGAGGTGTAGGAGAGAGGGGAGGGGGACAGGGGAGGGGAGAATGGAGGAGGAGGAGGAGAGAGAAGGGAGGGTGAAGGGAGGGGACATAGCACACACAGACATACACACAGTAGTGATGCGCATAATTGTGTTAAATTACTGCTTTTAAAAGTAGTGTTTACAGTGTGTGTGTGTGTGTGTGTGTGTCCATTTTTGAGAGTGTCCAAGTCACTAATGGTATTGTCCCTTGTATGACCTTGTGTACTAGAACCAAGTAGCAGTCAATACTCACATTTCCTAGGGCCAGGTTTGATCCTGCACTGTCCACCATGATCCACACTGTAGGGAGAAGCAGAGGAATGATGAAAATACACTTCACCTGTTGATAAGTGACTTAGCAACTGACATTTTCTAAGTAAACATGTTGTTTCTATCTCGTCATCAGAGGTGTATTCCAGAAAGCAGGTTTTACAAACTCTGAGCCTAACTCTGAACTCTGACTTTATTTATATAGCACATTTCATACAAGAATTGTAGCTCAAGGTTCTTTACATAAAAACAATACAAACAATAATACAACTGATAAACAATTCAAACAAAAATAAAAATCCCAATAAGATCTCTGTTCAAGAGAGAAAACAACTTTAAACATGCATCTTAAAAGTAACATATACATTTGGTTCACCCCTGGTCTGTATATATAAAACCATACACTGTGTTAACAGATCCTTTCCCCAGGTCAAGAGTATGGCACTCTTGCCAGGTTAGCTCTGCATGGAAAACAGACCCCTGGAAATACAATTATGATTGTAGCTACAATCATAGTTGCACCATATTGTAGATTATATAGTAAACATGCAGATTTGTATTGTATCATCATGAAATGCAAGGCCCATTAATGTAATTAGATGTATATTCAGTGTTGCAACATTACATAAAGAGGTATATATAAACCAAACATCTCCTTACTTGAGTTTCTCCAGTCTGCAGTTTGGATCCTCCAGTCCAGCAGAGAGCAGCTTCAATCCGTTTTCTCCTGGATGATTGTAGCTCAGGTCCAGTTCCCTCAGGTGGAAGGGGTTGGACCTCAGAGCTGAGGCCAGAGAAGCACAGCCTTCCTCTGTGACCAGACAGCCTGACAGCCTGTAGAAAGAGGATCAATGTTGTGACAGAATCCATCTGGGCCTCCAGAGTGAGTCAGGGGTTCATTTGGCAGGTGCTGTCATAGCTGCATCTCCCCTCATTAGACAGAGTGACCCTTTCCCCCAGTTCAGGAAGGTTTGGTTTGTGTTCAGTTTGGTGGTAGTAGTTCTACGGAACCTCAGGACCAGAAGCCGGTTCCATAAAGCCCACAAGAAAAAAAAAACTGAAACTGAAAAATGATTTAAGTCCAAAACCTGATTTGAATGAACCTAACAAATTTGTGATGGTTATAGCGGTTCCATAAAGGCCAGGTTCAAATAGACAAGGTCATTGCGGGTGCACACTATTCAGGGCTCGACATTAAGGCTTGTCCGCTTGTCCGGGACAAGTGGATTGTTTTGTAGGGCAAGTGGAAGAGAAATTGACTTTCCCCACTGGACAAGTTAAAACTCAAACACAATAAAATGCCATGTTACCTCACGTTATGTGCCACTCATTACGTCTATTTTACCGATTTTATTTTAATGAATTCTGCATTAGCAAAACACAAAAAAGTGGCTTAGTCCCAAGATCTCTACAGACCGTGCAGCTAATTTAATGCTCAACACTTGAACGGGGGCTTATTACTTAAAAGGGGAATTATTTACAGTGTCGTCTCAGTTACACTATCAGGGCTTAGAAGTACTGTGACTTGCTAAAGTAGGCAAATGGTAGGACATAACATTTCATAATCATTTTAGTAAATCAAGCAGTCTGAGCTTGCCATCCCATTGTGAGGCCAGTCACAATAACAGCAGCACACTGCTCCCTCTAGTGGCTAAAATGAACAATGACGGCTGTATAAACAAGTACTTTATTCATCCAGAGTCTGTAGAGTTCATCATCTTATAAACTTACACACTTATTAGAATTAAGAGGGAGCAAATCACCTACTCTCACGATAGGAAATGTGATGTTTATTCATTCTTAATTTAATCATTTTAACATAATAAATGAATGAATACAGACCTCAGTGTCTCCAGTTTGCAGAGTGGATCCTCCAGTACAGCAGAGAGCAGCATCATGCCTGAATCCCTCAGGTCACTGTTGCTCAGATCCAGATCTCTCAGAAGGGAGGGGTTTGACTTCAGAGCTGAAGCCAGAGAAGCACAGCCTTCCTCTGTGATGTGACAGTCTGGCAACCTGTAGAAGTATCATTACAGGATTACAAACAGCACTAACCTGAAACAGGTCTTACGGTCACTATGGAACTTGAGCAATTTATAACAACTTCTGGCAATATCTTTAGAATTAGAAATAATAAGGCATGTTTATTACATTCAGACTAACTTTCTTTAAACTGTTGCCATTAGTTGAACATTGGAAATGTCTGAACCTGAGCTTCCCATCCCATTGTGAGGCCAGTCACAATAACAGCAGCACACTGCTCCCTCTAGTGGCTAAAATGAACAATGACGGCTGTATAAACAAGTACTTTATTCATCCAGAGTCTGTAGAGTTCATCATCTTATAAACTTACACACTTATTATAATTAAGAGGGAGCAAATCACCTACTCTCATTACAGAAAATGTGATGTTTATTTATTCTTAATTAAATAATTTAAACATAATAAATGAATGAATCCAGACCTCAGTGACTCCAGTTTGCAGTTTGGATTCTCCAGTGCAGTAAAGAGCAGCTTCACTCCTGGATCCTGCAGGCCAGAGTCCCTCAGGTCCAGCTCTCTCAGATGGGAGGGGTTAGAGGTGAGGGCTGAGGACACCACTTCCCATGATGCATCAGTGAGTTTACATCCACAGAGTCTGTTGTTACATAATAACCATGAAACAACTGCATGTGACAAAGACATGTTTAACATACGAAATGTGTGTGTATGTGTGCATTTGACTAAATGTGTATAGTTGACATGTAAATGGCATGTTTACATCACTACTTACACAGCTTTTCTGCAGATCTTCATGGCTGGGAGCAGTCTCCTGTGCCCCTCCTTGGATGTGTTGTATTTCTGCAGGTCAAACTCATCCAGAACCTCCTCTGACATCTGCAGCATGTAGGCCAGTGCTGAGCAGTGGGCTAGAGACAGGGCCTTGGATGATTTCTTCTCCTTCAAGTATGCTTGGATCTCTTGCTGTACTGAATGGTCTTTCATCTCCATCAAGCAGTGGAAGAGATTGATGTACCTCTCTGGGGAGATGTTCTCCTTCTGCATCACCTTCAGGAATCTGATTGTCTCCTCCAGGCTCTCTGGACTCCTGTGGGTCTGAGTCAGCAGGCCTCCTAACAGCTTCTGATTGGACTCCAGTGAGAGGCCGTGGAGGAAGCGGACAAAGAGGTCCAGGTGTCCATTCTTACTCTGCAAAGCTTTGTCTAATGCCCCCTTCAGAAGGTCTTCCAAAGATAGATTCTTAGGTTCAGCTTTAGTCTTCCTTCGTAGGAACGGCCTCAGGGCTTCCATGTTTTTGGTTGCGTAACAATGTAATGTGTAGACTGCTGAGAGAAACTCCTGAATGCTCAGGTGCACAAAGCAGTACACCATTTTCTGAAAAAGCACAGACTCTTCTTTGAAGATGGCCGTGCACACTCCAGAGTACACCGATGCCTCTTGGACATGGAGGCCGCACTCTTCCAGGTCTTCCTGGTAGAACAGCAGGTTGCCTTTCTCCAGATGTTCAAATGCCAGCTTCCCCAGCTTCAGGAGAACTTCCTGGTCGGATCTCAAGAGCTCCTCTTCATCTGTCCCGTTTCCTTCTTGATACTTCTGGTTCTTCATCTTGGTCTGAATGAGCAGGAAGTGTATGTACATCTCAGTCAGGGTCTGGGGCATCTCTCCTGTGCTATCTGCTCTCAACATGTGCTCCAGGACTGTCACACACATGCTCGAGAAGACTGGAATGTGGCACATGATGTAGAGGGTCCGTGATGTCTTGACGTGTGAGATGATTCTCCTGGCCAGGATCTCATCACTGCATCTCTTCATGATGTACTCCTCCTTCTGAGCATCATTGAACCCTCGTACCTCTGTCACCAGGTCAACACACTCAGAAGGGATCTGATTGGCTGCTGCAGGTCGAGTGGTGATCCAGATGAGAGCAGAAGGAAGCAGGTTTCCTTTGATCAGGTTAGTCAGCAGCACATCCACTGAGGTGGACTCTGTGACATCACACCAGCTCTGGTTTCTTCTGAAGTCTAGAGGGAGTCTGCTCTCATCCAGACCATCAAAGATGAACATAACTTTAGAGACAGCGAGGATCTCTCCATCCTCCATGTGAAGTTCTGGGTGGAAATCTCTCAGCAGTTGAAGGAGACTGTACCGGACATCTTTGATCAGATTCAGCTCCCGGAAAGGAAGCACAAACATAACATCCACCTCATGATTTGCCTTCCCTTCAGCCCAGTCTAGGAGGAACTTCTGCACAGAGACAGTTTTTCCAATGCCAGCGATGCCCTTCGTCAGCACAGTCCTGACGAGTCTCTCTTGGCCAGGTAGGAGCTGGAAGATGTCATTGCAGTTGATGGGTGTGTCGTGTGCGATTCGTATCCTGGATGCCGTCTCAAGCTGACAGACCTCATGTTCATTATTAACCCCTTCACTGTCTCCCTCTGTGATGTACAGCTCAGTGTAGATACTGGTGAGGAGGATGGCATTCTCTGATGTCATGATGCCTTCAATCACATGTTCAAACTTCCTCTTCATAGTGGCTTTATGAGTCCCTAACACTCTCTGAAGTCCACTCACAACTATGGAAGAACAAGGAGTTAATTTTCTTTACATTAATACTAACAGTCATGACAAAGTACTGAAATTACCAGAGAAAGATTTAAACAAGCTCGTACTTGTGTCAGTGTTTCTCTGAATGTCCTGTTGTCCAGGTGGCAGCAGACTGTAGAGACATGATCCCATATGAACACCAGTCTCTCTCACACACAGACACAAAAACACAGCACACTGCACACCTGAACTGGTTTAACTGAAGGCTTCCACTAGGAGGGGACATCTGTGTTCTAAACTCACATTGAGGTCAGTTAGAGATGGTGTTTGTGTCTACAGGAGGATTTCTCTCCAGGAGCAGGGTTGGAATATAAACTTATAGGATGGTATCTCTCCAGGTTCAAAGTTGTGATAAACCTCAACCTTCTACAAATTTGATGTTGAGTCGATGGAGTCAAGAAAGATTGAATTGCTTGCAGCATGCAGCAAGGAGACAAGTCTATCGTGATACAAAGTTGTCTGAAGTCTGAGGAACTGTCAGTCTCCTTTTATCCTAAAGTTGTCACGCACGTGTGTGTGTCTTGGAGTGGAAAACTATATCTTCAGTTTGGAGTGGAAAGTTACAATATGGAGTTTGACCCTGGTTCCAACACAATATGGAGTTTGACATATGTTTAGCTTACTTGCTAAGTAAACAATCTTTACATGCTCAATAAAGGTAACGGTCATCCTGTTTAAGTAATGGTCAGCATGTTTAACTAATGGTCAGCCTGTTTAAGTAATGGTCAGCATGTCTAAGTAATGGTCAGCCTGTTTAAGTAATGGTCAGCATGTCTAAGTAATGGTCAGCATGTTTAAGTAATGGTCAGCATGTCTAAGTAATGGTCAGCATGTTTAAGTAATGGTCAGCATGTTTGACTTCATTTGGGGGGTTCCTTCTTTCTGCACTCTAAGATATGTTGTGCAACAGTATTCTTTTAGCTTGCATAACACGCATAGAAATATTTCTAACACACACAGACGGATCATTTCAAACATTCTTCAAAACAAAACTTTAAGAATGGATTGGTTTAGAAGTAAATATATAAAAACATGAAGAGTTAAAGAGAATATTGGATAAAGGGTGGTTCAATTAGTAGGACAGTTAGGTTAATATACTCATTACATATTTACTTTTCAAATATCTGGATTTAAAGTCTACTCTATTGTCTCGCATTTGGAACAGCTTTACCCTATTATAGAAAAAACCCTTGAATGGTCACAAAACACTGAACTACATTCGTTGTAGGCCCCACCCACTTCCTGTTTCTATCTGAATACTGATCATTTCTGGGATGAACAGATACAGATAATGGCACAGAACTTTCTTACACATAAAGGAAAATATTTCCTGAAAAAATATTGATAATTGTGAACATGGCTGCAGCAGACTTTAATTCCTACCCTGACTCAGTGGTAAGATCTCCTTCTCTGAATTTGAATGGGAGTAGCATAGACATGTCACTCTTCATGGACACACAGCTGGGTACAGGTGAGGCTGGTCTCTGATACTTGATCCTGTAAACACACACAGCAGCTATAGAGTAAAAATGTAGCTTCTCAAACCCAACCATGCATCCATAGGCATAATGATTAAAATAGCTGACATGTTCCAATAGGATTTCACAAGTACAAACATTTGAGATGGTTGAATACAGCTGGATAATGTGATAAACCTCACATTGTTGGGTCACCATATTTTTATGAGGCAAACATTATTCAAACATTCTTCAAGATTGTTGTGTGATTGGTTGTTCTTGTCTATAAAAGGAATTGTGAAGCATTGTTCTGTGGATTCTTGATATCCTGAGACCTTCTCCTCAGCTCTGGCCTTTCCTACTCCTTCTACTTCCTCACCTCAGGGAATAATGTTGGTTCCTGCAATAGTAGTAACAAAAAAAGTAACAAAAGAGACATTTTGTCTCTCCTTTAGACTCGTACCTTTTGACTGTGTTTTCAGTCTCCTCAGAGAGACTCATTTTAGAGGCAGGGCCCCCTTCCTCTATCTCCCCAGAGAGACTCATTTTAGAGACAGGGCCCCATTCCTCTATCTCCCCAGACAGACTCATTTTAGAGGCATGGCCCCCTTCCTCTATCTCCCCAGGCAGACTCATTTTAGAGACAGGGCCCCATTCCTCTATCTCCCCAGACAGACTCATTTTAGAGGCAGGGCCCCCTTCCTCTATCTCCCCAGGCAGACTCATTTAGAGGCAGTAGTTCTCCTTGAGGGCAGCACCAGGAGAGTCCCAGCTCAGCCAGACCTGTAGAAGTGGGAACAAACAACACCAGTGTTACCTTAAGGAAGGAGCAGCTTCATATTAAACTAGTTAGGAATTCATTTTGGAGACTGTGGCTTGGTCTTCATGATTATATAAATATTCCTGATTGATTCTCTTAGGCACGGGTAAAGGGGAGTCCAATAAAAAACAAAATATATTGTTTTAAGTGTTTAAGTGGATTGCGCACTACAACAATGTTCAATGGATGGAGCTTTACAGCCACAGATGTCTAGTGAGGGACACGGTTTTGAGCTCCGTTCATGGTGCTTATTTAAGGACAAACCAGAATCATCAACTCTGTTATTAAGCCTTGATCTAGGATCAGTATAGGATTTCAGTTTGGACCAAGGCCTTGCTGAGTGTCGTTTTACACATAAGAGCAGAGGGAATTCAGGTCATTTTCTGACTTTCTGTAATATATAAATCTTTATTGTAATGTTATTCCACCTGCTGGCAGAGTGGAATATCTACAGTGTTACATAAACATTGACGTGAACCCTCATCTTTGCATATAGTCAGGTGAGTCAGGTGGCTGAGCGGTGAGGGAATCGGGCCAGTAATCAGAAGGTTGCCAGTTTGATTCTCGGCTGTGCAAAATGACGTTGTATCCTTGGGCAAGGCACTTCACCCTACTTGCCTCGTGGGAATGTCCCTGTACTTACTGTAAGTCGCTCTGGATAAGAGCGTCTGCTAAATGTAAATATATCTCCTCACAAGACCCAGACACTCAAGTCCTCTGGAGTGGACGTGGTCTGGATCTAGTAACTTAACAACCACACTGTCTTTTGTATACATTTATTTTGACCCCTGGGCTTGAGCCTGAACGAACATGAACTACCACAGGACACAGCACAATTCAAGTTACTGTTAGCAAATAAAGTTATAGGTGCATAACTATAACAAAAAAGAAAGGTATCTTTTGAGTCCCTAAACTGACAAAACAATATTACGGTCCTATTTTGCGTTTTTCAACACGGGTTGGACAACTCTGCAACGTGCTTTGAGGTGTCTATGTCTAACATTGAAAAAGTTATTGCATTTGTGTGACTAAATGCTGAACATGAAAAATTGATTCTTGAAAACAAAGAAGGGAAGAAGCCCACGTTCGGTGTTTTTTCGGTAAGAGACGATCTCTTATGTATTGTGTATTTTACCCATATGTAGCCTATAACAGGACTTTCACTCTGGCTTTATGATTTAAATTAAACAATGCAAATATTCGTTCTTCTGATCATGAATGTACATAATATTTGTATATTTACTGAGTTACTTTATGAAGCTATACTTCCTTTTACGTGATCTCCCTCAAAGTGCATCGTTCATTACACCGAACATGCTAACCCTAAGCGCCTTTAAGAAAAATCTTGATTAATTTCCAAACAAAAACTTATCACAATTATCTAACACAGGTTATGTGGATCGATCTCTCTCTCTCTCTCTCTCTCTCTCTCTCTCTCTCTCTCTCTCTCTCTCTCTCTCTCTCTGTTACGTCAACATTATATTAATATTCCAAATTACTTACTTAAAAGACTGCCTTTACATTCTTTCTGTCGACGCAAAATGGATGTCATACCAAACAAACATTTTGTCTTTCGTTTTGAATATACGCCTTTTATTTCAGTCCACACCCACACAGGAAACACAGGGAGTCAGGGACGTGCACAGGGACGGGCTATTGTTGCCCTATTGAAAGAAATTGATTGCGGTCTGTGCACCAGGGGCGATTCTAGGATCAGACCTTTAGAGGTGCTCAGCCCCCAATGAGAACGTGACATGAATACAGTGCCTTGCAAAAGTACTACCCCTTGCTAATAACAAGTAATGCAAACAGGTCAGGGTGAAAAAGGTGAGAAGGATACGGCGAACCCCGACGCTCTAGGGGGGTCCAGGGCATGATCCCCCGGAATACAATTTATTAACCCTCGTGCTGCCTTCGGGTCACATGACCCAAAGGTTCATGACGAACCATCGTTGTGTTTACCCAATTTTACCCAATACAAAAACAAATAAAAATAATTTTCTTTTAACCTTCGCAATGTGGGGGGTCTGAGACAGCCCAACGGTTAAAAGAAAATGCTTCACTTTGTTTTTGTATGCGGTACATTTGTCGCAATACGATGGTGGGTCACAATGACTGATGGGTTCTGACCCGAAGATAACACAAGGGTTAAGTGCAGGGACCATGTAAGCTGAGGGCTTTCTGAAGGGGATTGGGTTTGAATCCTGTGACAGGCTTCACTGATGCATTAGAGCGGACATTACTCCAATTGTCTAAATTAGTTGCTCGACCTGATCGGCAATTAACTCTGGATTTGCTCAATTATTTCCTATCTCCTCCGCCAATGTCAACAAATCACTCACGATTGCATGAGAAACATTCACTTCCATTGTCGTTTCGAAGCCAAGCCGTAACTTTCAAAGTACAGCAAGAGCAAGCGCAAGCAATTGAGGGACCAATCAAATGTGAGACCCACCCACTGCCATGGCTCCCACTCATGGCTGAAGTAGACAGATTTAATGATATCACAGTGCCAACTGTCAACACTGACAAACACATGTACACACAACACACACATTCACCCTGAACGTAAGTCCACAAAGCAGTGAGAGTGAACCAAAATTGGCACAGCAACCTGACCCTGGGCTTGGTTGGCCTTGTGTGTGTGTGCTTGTGTGTGTTTGTGTGTACTTGTGTGTGTGCGTGTGTTTACATGTATAGGCAAAGTTCAAAACAGCTACCCTGCGTAATCTCCCATTTAGTCATCTGTTTCAACTTGTTCAAACCTGGGTTATCTTCTTCTTGGTAGTATAATCACCTTCAACATGTTTTTGTTCTTTATTTAGGCCAAGGGAATGTTTGATTCGAAATAGTAAGTGAGAGTTCCTCTGTCCCTTTCTGTCATCGGCTTGTCTAACCTGTTGAATGGGCCACATGGTTCTGTTCTGGTGACGAGGGTGGGTTTGAGGCTGGCCACTGATTGCTAATGATTTATAGGCCTGGAGGGAGGGGAGGGCATGCATGAGAGAAAGAGGGAGGGAGGGAGAGAGAGAGAGAGAGAGAGAGAGAGAGAGAGAGAGAGAGAGAGAGAGAGAGAGAGAGAGAGAGAGAGGAGGGAACACAGAGAGAGAGGAAGAGAGAAAGAGAGAGAGCAGAGGGAGGAGGGAGGGAACACAGAGAGAGAGAGAGAGAGAGGTGGTGAAGAAGAGAAGAGGACCCAGCGGACCAAAATGAGGACAGATCGGCAGAAAGAAGACAGCTCCCGCTCTTCCTCTCTTCTTCTCTTCCTCTCTTTCCCCAACACCGTCCTCCGCCTTCCCATTGGATACCTTCGCATTCCGTACTTCTGGCGCATGTCACAACTCTTCAGTGACTTCTTCATTCAAATGGGAGGAGAGGAGTCTTTTCGCTTCCTGAGGAGCCATGAATAACAAGAGCAGTTCTCCGTCTACGGCGCTGATGCCGAATATATATTTCTCAACCGCCGCAACTGGAGCAATCGGAACCTTGAACTGCGCTTGAGAGTTTTGGCCATGGCCAAAACGTTGACCTCGAGCATGGAGTGTCTCTCCTCACTGGGATGGGACTGTGTGTTCTCTCTCTTCCCCTCCCTGCTGCTGCTCGTGGCCTCCCTGGTGCTGCGTAGGCCCAGGGTGCAGCGCTGGGCCGGGCTGGGGGTGAGGGCAGCAGCCTGGGGGTGCTGGGTGGCTGTGTGCTGGCTCCTGGAGCTCCCACTGCCCCGGGCTGAGGAACACGGCCTCGAGGACGGCTTTGGACCGGCCCTGGACCACACGTCCGGAGCCAGCCTGGCCTGCAAGCCCACGGCCTTGGCCCGCTTCCTGCTCCAGCACTGCGGTTCCCTGGCTCGGCCCAGACTGGCGCGCTGGCCCAGGGGAGACCCTCACCTCCAGAGCCTCGCCAGCCTGCTGTGGGGGGGTCCGGGGGGGGGGGTACTGCGGGGAGGGGCTGACGTTCACCAGGGACCACCTCCTGCTGAAGGACGGGGGGGTCCTGGGTCTGGACTGGGCCGTCAGGGTGAAGGGGGGCGAGGGGGTGGACCGGAGGGAGGGAGGGGAGGGCAGGAGGGAGCACCACCCGGGTGCAAGGGCGCTGGGCTGCCACACCTCCACCCCTCCCATCCTCCTCCTCGTGCCTCACTTCTGGGGCGGCGTGACCCCCCACCTGAGGGGGCTGTGCGCGGCGGCGCTGCGGCAGGGCTTCTACGCCGTGGTGTTCCACCGGCGCGGCACGGCCGGGTGCCCGCTCGCCACGCCGCGGCTGACGGAGTTCGGGGACCCGGCGGACCTCCTGCAGGTAGGCCGGCCCGGACCAAGGGGCATCTCACACTTAATGTTTATGGGAGCATATATTTACCCTCTTAAGGACAGAAATTCAGACCATTATGTCCAATGAAACATATTGTGTTGTGTTACCCTCGGCGACCAGGCGGTCGCGTACGTGCGCAGCCGGCACCCGTCCTCCGTCCTGCTGGCGGTGAGCGAGGGCTCGGGGTCGGGCTTGCTGCTGTCCTACCTGGGGGAGTGCGGCTCCAGCTCCCACCTGACGGCCGCCGCCTGCGTCTCCCCCGTCCTGCAGGCCCAGCTGTGGATGGACACGGCCCTGCCGGCCCTCTACCACCAGGGGGCGCTGGTTCACCGCAAGCTGCAGCTCAGCAGGTACGGGGAGGGGGATGGAGGGCGGTTGGATCTGAAACGATGAGGGTGGCTGTGAGGATGACCTTTCTGCTCCCTCTCCCTTTCTTCTCCTCCATCCCTCCCTCCTCCCCTCCTCCCCTCCCTCAGGTATGAGAGCTCCCTGAGGCCCGTGCTGAACGTGGACAGGGCTCTCCGCAGCTCATCCCTCCGGGACTTTGAAGAGGCCTTGTTCTGCTCCTCCTCCTCCTCTGCCTCCACCCCCGACGCCTTGCCACGTCCCCCCAGCCCGGAGGCCAAGCCCGGGGCCGGAGGAGCGGGGCTTCCCCCCTCCGTGGCCTGGGCCCTGGGGGAGAGGGCCCGTCCGGCCAGGGACCTGGACGCGTACTGGGAGCGCAACGAGCCCCTCAGGGACGCGGACGAGGTGGCCGTCCCCGTCCTCTGCCTCTGCAGCCGCGACGACCCGTTCCTCCTCCCCGCCTCCACCCTCCCCCTCCCCCTCTTCCAGAACAACCCTTACTTCCTGTTGGCCATGACCGACCGTGGCGGGCACTGCGGGTTCCGACTGGAGCGCGGGGGGGGGGAGGAGGGGGGCGGGGGCGGGAGGAGGGAGCGAGGGAGGCGGGGGAAGGAGGAGGAGGGGGGGGAGAGCTGGAGTCACGGGGCGGTGCTGGAGTACTTCAGGGTGGTGGCCGAGTTCCTGAAGGTGGAGGAGGGGAAGGGGTGGGGGCCCGCGGGGGGGGGCCGCGGCGCCGCGCCACCCCCTCGTAGGAGGAGGGCCACCATGACGAGGAGGCCACGCCTCCAAACCCAGGGCCACGCCTCCCAGGGAGGAGGGGAGGGGCTTTTCACGTGGCAGAGGTCCTACACCCGTTGATAGAGAGAAGGTGCAAGATTAAAAGTACAATAATCTGATGCTATATCAGCACTCCTTGCAATGTCCCTGTTTTACAACTCTCACCTTCTCTTTTCCTTTCACTAAACCAGATCCAGACGCTCTGCAGAGCCGGAGAAGAAGGTTCCTATTTCAAGAGTTATCGAGTGCCTTTCAGGGAGGAACTAGTTGATTAACACCAGAAGCAGAACGCGATGCCCCAGCCCTCAGCAGGGCCTTTCCAGGAACAAACGGATGACACACACACACACACGGTAGCATTAGCCCAGTTTGTGCTCCACAGATGACAAACACCATCCTGCAACAACAATTACCGTCCCCCAGGAACAACACCAGATCTTTGTAACATGATCGATGGTGACACTTTCTCCTGTCAGATGGCTTGACTTGTGCTAATAAAGTTTCATAAGTAACACCGCAAAGCTGATTCTGATCTGTTTTTTTCTCTCCTGGGATTTGTTTCTTAAAGGACGTGCACATAAATACGTCAGCCATTACAATCGTAAGGGCAGCAATCAATAGAGGTCTCTCTAGCTGGACTTTAAACAAGCCTGGTGGTGTTTACTTACAGGGTTGGCTGTAGGCACGTCAACATTTGGTACAGAGCACAAACAATATTGCAAATCATGGACTAGATACAAATGACGTCACGTCGAAGTGCGATGGCAAAAACACTTTGATCGACACAATACACCGTTCTTCTCCATAGAATATAAAAGCGTCTGCTAAATGAATAAATGTAAAATATTTGAGAAGTTTGGCAAAGAAAGATACACACACATTTCAGCAGTTCCTCAGAACAAAAAACACTGGACAAAGACATACTAAAATTACTTTATTACATTTGATTCTTTATCCAGTAGCCCTGTGCCAACAAAGAGTAATTACAAACAAAATATTACATTTGTCCCCTAAAGTTTGTTTCTTAATTTCTTTTATACATTTTAAATCACTTTATTTTCTGTAACGAATAGCTTTTCTCTTATGTAATCTTTCAGACATTCAGCTTTTGCACAATCTATACAGTTTAATACAGGTTACATAGGGACTGAAGCTTTGTACCAGGAAACAAAACAAATATGACCACCAATGAGAAGAGAGATAGAGGAATACTGATAAACAGACTGTACAGAGATGCAACCCTGCCGGATCCAGTATTAGCCAATGAGATCAAGCTGTCATTCTGACACGGCCAATCAGAGTGAACCTCATCATAATTTGGCCGGGTCCAACAGATACTGGAATTGAACCTGTACATTCAGAGTGGATAGACAGTTTAGACTTAAGAGAGAGAGAGAGAGATAGAGAGAGAGACCCATGTTTAGAGATACGATCCTTGGCTCCATCTTGCTCACCAGTTTAAAAAAAACAAAACAAAATTCTCTCGTTTAAAAGAACTAAAATCATTAATGAAAAGGAGATCGATAAAAAGAAAAGGGCTGAAGCTGTGATAAAAGAGAGGGGGGGGCGAGGGAGTGACATCATCACCCGGGCTTAGAGACGACATGTTCCTGTCGTCTTGGAGAAGAGGAGGAGCAGAAGGGAGGTGAGCGTGGGTTGTGAGATGCGGAACGGGGGGGGGGGGGGGGGCAAAAGAAAGAAAGGGATTCAGGGGTCTAATTCAGAGACAGAGTGAACAAAGAAATAGAAAGAGAGGGGGATATAAACAGAACCAATCTACCCCCGATCAAGGAGGGCAGCCTGAACCAGTAGATCCAATAGATCTCGATAAAACCCCATGTAAACAGCTCATTCCAACCCCCCCCCCCATCTCCCTTATGGTACACTCCAACACAACCGCTACTAACATCCCGCATCATTTCTTTCTTGAAAGTCGCTCTCTGTCTACGCAACTCAAGCAGTCAATTTGTCTTTTAGTACTTTTGCGATTTTGTTTTTTTTCCCGCTTTACGTTTAAATCGTCCTCTCTCGTTCGATTCTAAATGTACAATATCAATACGCCGTCCTACACGCCCCGCACGTTAAATCGTATTCCGGTCGACTACACCGACTGAGCTTTCATCCGTGTCTTTCGACAAACCTCAACTTTTTGATTTTTTTTTTTCTCTTCTTCTTCTTCTTCTTCTATACAATTGTATTATACATCTGTGCTGGGTCGATGGGTGTTGAGGATGGGGGAGGGAGGCGAGGCTGAGCGGGGGGTCGTTCTTGTGGGCGGGGGGGAGCAGGAACATGGCAGGGGTGACCTCAGCATCATCTCCCATCCTGAAGGACATTCAGCGGTCAGAAACCAACACCAGCACTTCCCCCTCTGGTGGGCTATGCTGGGAGGCAGTGACAGAGACAGGTTGTGTGTGTGTGTGTGTGTGTGAGGGTGTGTGTGTGAGGGTGTGTGCACAGGCTCATGTTGAAGTGCAAGTAAGCCAATGGTGTCAGGGACTGTGCCTGTTGTCAGGAGAAGTGCTTTTGGGGGGGACATGTAATAGGTTGCCCAGAGACAGACAGGGTTGTGGACCAATGAGAGCGCGCGCCATCCCCCGGACCGGCTTTCTATTGGCTGACTGAGAAGACCGCGACCGGAGTTAAACCACAGAGTGAACGAGGTAGAGAGCATAGCTCTGAAAAAATCCACAGGATTCAGTACCACCCGCCCAACACTGTGGCAGCAACACTTGCTAACTTAGCATGCTGTGAACCAACCGAGTGACCACGCGCTCTAGAACGTTCTCGGTCCATTCCGAAGCTCGCTTCCAATACCCGTGTTCTTTGGCCTTGGTGCCTCTTCTGATGGCAAGAGAACTAACTGCAGGTCTCAAAACACGCATTTGGCATCTCAGTGACACATCTTTACTATAAATACTGCCTATCAGAATTAATCCAGCTTTAGTATCAGTTATAATACAGCTTTAGTATCAGTATTGCATCATACAGCCCTCGCCACAATATGAACACACTCTTCAGCTTCCTCAGTATCTCTCCATCACCCTCATCCTCCTCGCCTGTCTCTGACCGCCGATCTGCAACGTTCATCTGCCTCTCGCTTACATACATGGCTCAGTACACACCCTGCCCTTCTACACACACACACGCACACACACCGAGCTGTTCGGTTCTCCGCAACCCGGCTGACAAAGGGTCCACGGTTCGAATCCCTATCCGGCTCGCCGCGTTGGCACCGCGGGATGTCATCACCAAGGCGTCACGGTGTCTCAGGCCGCGTCAGATACTGCATGCGAGCCCCGCGTCAGCCGGACCACTTCCTGGAACACCGCGTCTTCCGGCCTATAGGAGAGCCTGGAATCTGGTGTCGATAGCAGCGAGACAAACCCCAAAACAAAGGGTGTCTAGGTCTATGGCAACTAAGAATACGGTGTGAGACGTCTCCGTACGAAGAACGTCCGGACGCTATGGCGGGAGGCCGGACCACGTCTGGCTATGGCGTGTTCGGACTGCGGATCTCTTCTGATTGGTCTAGGGGCTGAGGGCGGGGCTTCGCGGTCCCTCTGCTGTCTCTGAGCTGACCTGAGGAGGAGGAGGGCTGAGGAAGAGTGGTGTGTGACTTTATACTTTGTACGCGTAGCAAGGACGTGGGGTGTATGACAGGGGTGTGTGTGTGCAGTGATTGGTTGTTTTCTTCGGGCGTACTGACAGACGTGTGTGCTCTAGGGGAATGACAGACGTGTGTGTCTAGGTGTATGACAGGTGCATGTGTGTGTGTGTGTGTCTAGGTGTATGACAGGTGTGTGTGTCTAGGTGTATGACAGGTGTGTGTGTGTGTCTAGGTGTATGACAGGTGTGTGTGTGTCTAGGTGTATGACAGGTGTGTGTGTGTGTGTCTAGGTGTATGACAGGTGTGTGTGTGTGTCTAGGTGTATGACAGGTGTGTGTATCTAGGTGTATGACAGGTGTGTGTGTGTGTCTAGGTGTATGACAGGTGTGTGTGTGTGTGTCTAGGTGTATGACAGGGGGGACCCGTTGGAGATCTGGGAGGTGATGCTGGCGCTCCTGCTCATGCCCGGGTTGCTCCGCCCCCCCGACGACGCCCTCCTCACAGCCTGGGGGCTGTTCCTCGCCCCTCCCCCCACCCCCCCGCCGCTCCCCCTCTGACTCCCCCCCGCCGGCTGGTGCAGGCTCCAGGGCGGCGGCCCCCCGGACAGCATGGGGTGCCCCCAGGGCTGCTGGGAGCTGGACCCCCCCTGGTGGTGCGGGTGGCCGTGGTGGCTCCCGTGGTGGTGTGACCCCCCGCCCACCCCGCCGCCCACCCCGCCGCTGGGCCAGTTGCCCCCCCCCTGCGCGCCCCCCCCTCCTCCCCCGCCCCCGCCCCAGCCCCCCTGGCTGTGCCCCTGTTCGGGGCCCAGGCCGGACAGCAGCATGTTGCTGAAGCCCAGCCTCATGGACTCGGAGTCGAAGGCCTCGATCTCCCGGGCCTGGCGCTCCAGCAGGGAGCGGATCCTCTCCAGGCGCTCGTTCTGCAGCGCCAGCATCTCCTCCTCGATCTGCAGACCCCACACACACACACACACACACACAGGCGTCAGATATCTTGCCAGATTCCATACGCAAGATTACCCGGCATACGAGTGAATACACACACCCATACACACACCACAAATCCCACCCACCCACCCAGACCAGCCTCTCCACCCCCGCCCCCCTCTCACCTTCTGCTCCAGCAGGGCCCTCCTCAGGGACACCCTCTGCTCCAGGTCCCTCCTCTCCCGCTCGTGCTGGGCGTCCGTCTGCATCTTGATCTTGCTCTGGTAGGCGTTCAGCAGCTCCAGCTCCTGCTGCAGCTGCATGCGCAGCACCTGGCCCTCCCCTTCCTGCGCCTCGTCCAACCGCAGCTGGCGGAGGGACGGCGGGGGGCGGAGTCAGGGGGACGGGGGGACGGAGGGGGGGCAAAAAGGGGGAGATGAATCTCCTGTCTCCTTGTGTGTGTGTGTGTGTAATGCGTCAGTGTGTGTGTGTGTGTGTGTGTGTGTGTGTGTGTGTGTGTGTAATACATCAGTGTGTGTGTGTGTGTGTGCGCTCACCGCCTGCGTGGACAGCATGTCGTTGATGGAGTGGTCGTACTGCTCGGCCAGGATGGCCAGCTTGCGGGTCTGCTCCTCCTTCAGCCTCTTCAGCACCCCCTTGTGGTCGGCCTTGGCCGTGCTCTCCAGCAGGTGGTTCCTCAGGGCCTTGTACTGCCTGGTCTGGATCTTACACGTGTCCTGGAACTGCTTCTTGATCTGCAGCTCCTTGGACTAGGAGGGGGGGGGGAGGGGGGGGGGGGTGTATGAGTGTGTGTGAGTATGGTTCATGTGACACTGCGAGTGTCCGGGTGTGTCCGATGTGTGTTGTGACACTTTTGAGTGTTGTGACACTGCTGTGACTATCACTGTGTGTGTGTGCCGTGTGTGTGCACCCTCACGACTTTAGCGTCCGTACCTTGAGGCTCTTGGGCTGCTGGCGGACCTCCATGACGTGCTTGCGCCGCAGCTCCCTCTCCCTCCTCTTGTTGTACTCCAGCTGGTTGGTGAGCTCGGTCTGGTGCTGCGTGCGGATCAGCTCCGCCCGCATGCGCTGCACCGTGGCCAGGTGGCGGAACTCCAGCTCCTGCATGGACTCGTGGTGCCGCAGCAGCATGGCGTGCTCCAGGTCCTTCTGGGTCTGACGCTTGTTCAGCTCCTGGGAGGGGAGGGGGGGAGAGTAGAGAGAGTAAAGAGAGAGAGAGAGAGAGGGGGAGAGAGAGAGGGGGAGAGAGAGTAAAGAGAGAGAGAGTAAAGAGAGAGTAAAGAGAGAGAGAGAGTAAAGAGAGAGAGTACAGAGAGATAGAGAGAGAGAGAGAGAGAGAGAGAGAGAGAGAGAGAGAGAGAGAGAGAGAGAGAGAGAGAGAGAAAAGAGAGAGAAAATAAAAGGAGGAGTTTAAGAGGTGGAAGGATTGGAAAGATGCAGAGAGGAAGGGGAGGGCTTCACCCCAGGTACTTCTGAAGCTTGTGTGTGTGTGTGTGCGTATGAGTGTGTGTGTGTGTGTGTGTACCTCTCTGGCCAGGTCCTGCTCCACGTTGTGCCTGGCGATGAGGATGCGGCGTTTGAAGCGACGGCACTCCAGCTCCAGGTACTGTCTCTGCCGCCTCAACAGGTTGGCCTCCTCCTCCGCCTGCCGCCGCAACAACCACCACAACAACAACAACGTCTTACCGTCTCACATGTCCACCCCACAACGCAGAGAGTGTGTGTGTGAGAGAGAGAGAGGCAGAGAGAGAGAGAGAGAGAGAGAGAGAGAGAGAGAGAGGCTGACCTGGAAGTGCTGGATGTTCTCCTTCTGCTTGGACAGCCACTCCTGCTTCTCCTTCTTAGGAGTCGACTGGTTCTCGCTCAGCTCCTAGGGCACACACACAGGAGAGAGTGAGTGAGTGTGTGTGTGTGTGGGGTAGTAGTTGACACTGTTTCATTAGGAATTAGGTATATATGTGTGTATGTACAGCATGTGTGTGTTTACAGCGTGTGCGTGTGTACCTCCTTGAGCTGCTCCTTGCGGAGTTTGTACTCCCGTTTCTGAGACTCCAGGAAGCTGCTCAGCTCCTTCTTCTGCTGCACCTGGATGTGCTGCTGGAACTTCTTCTCGTCGTTCGAGAACGTCTTCACCTGCACGCGCACACACACACACACACACAGGCTTAGAACACCACCATGGAAGTACGACCCGGGGTACGTTACCCCGTGCCTGCATTTGAATCCATACACGCGCGCGCGTGTGTGTAAACTCCTCCCAGAACGCACGTCCTTCTCCATCGCCCCCTGGTGCTTCTTCAGCAGCTTGTCCATCTCCTGGGAGAAGCTGCTCCTCTGGCCCTCCAGCTCCTTGTCCAGCCGGAGGCGGTGCTCGTCCATCTCTCCCTTCAGCTTGTTCTCCAGGGCCATCAGCTGCTTCTGGTGCTGCCGCCGCATGCGCTTGTAGCCGGACATCTGCTCCCGCAGCTCCGAGTCCTGCTCGTGCTCCTGCATCTCCCGGGTCACCTGGAGGCCCCGACGACGAGCACGCGCGCACACGCACGCGAGTGTGTGTGAGAGAGGAGAAGAAACGGCGGACGTTAGGAAAAG
>NC_090074.1:3697846-3725346 GCF_038355195.1 Osmerus mordax | reverse complement strand
CGCCGATGTAGCAGAAGCCTCATCTGCAGGGGGGGGGGGCAGAGGGGCCGGAAGACTGGCACCTGGAGAGGGAGGGAGGGAGGGAGAGAGGGAGAGAGAGAGAGAGAGAGAGAGAGAGAGAGAGAGAGAGAGAGAGAGGAGAGAGAGAGAGAGAGAGAGAGAGAGAGAGAGAGGAGAGAGAGAGAGAGAGAGAGAGAGAGAGATAACTAAATTAACTTGCAAAATGCATTTTGATCCATGGCTTCAAGTTCAAGTATTTTATTGTCAGATACACAGAACAACACAAGGTCAGACTGGGCACAGAAATTCTTAGGACAAGACAACGCAAAGCAACCTAGCATAACAGAACAAGTACACAGAACATAGATTACATCTATGATAAGCAAAAATATAACAAACCTCCTAATATACAATAATATACAATATTAAATACAGTATACTAAACCTCTAAATACACATTAATAACCTATACTAACCTTATAAACCTATACTAACCCAAGACAAGTGAAGTAGTGCAATATTGCTGATAGTGCAACCAGTAGCTGAAAGTGACAGTGTGTAAAGTGACTAGTGAGAAGTGTATCAGTGTCCATATCAATGTCCATTCAGAAGCCTGATGGCCCTTGGAAAGAAACTGTTGTCCAGTCTGCGTGTGCGAGACCGAATGCTTCAGTATCGCCTGCCAGAAGGCAACAGGGTCAAAAGACTGAATGATGGGTGGTAACAGGCTTCAATCAGTATCTCAAAAAAAAGAAGCAAACAAACATCTATTTCCCCCCCCCATTTGATATCCCGCTTCGAGTTCTAGATAAGTACTGTAGCCACTTTCTGTATGAACAGCGTAAAGGCCCAACAGCAGAGTCGCTGTCGACTCCTCAGCAAAGCAGCTTCGTGTTCCACCTCCTCAGCACCTGGCCTGGCTCTCTCAAGTCAGCGGCCCGCGAAAGTAGGGAACACCAGCGATTCATCACCCTGATTGATTTCCCGTCCACGGTTCTCCCAGCGAGCTATGACAGTGTTGGGGGTGGGGGTGGGGGGGGAGGGGTGGGGGGGAGGGGTTGTCCCTCCCCCAGTGGGACGTTTTAGGGGTGGGATGGCGACTGTAAATCCACACTTCGACGTGTACACTGCAGATTTTAGGTTGGTTGGGACTCGATCCATTGCGTCTCATCCGGGGGGGGGGCTCCGTGACAGACCACTGATCCCGTGGACATGACCCACGGGACAGGACGATGACGTGCCAATGACAGGGCAGCGTTTATTCAAGTCCCATCATGTGACCTGGGACTACGGGCGACGCCCATTGACATTGTGCCTTTTGTTTCAGTGACAGTTCACTGGGGGGGGGGGGGGGGGGGTGCATTTCGTGTCAACTGGAGGTGACCTGCCTCCAGCACACACAGGTAGGTGACACATCTAGTGACATGAGGCACAAAGAAAGTGTGTGTGTGAGGGGGGGTTGATGAGGTCAAAGACCAAGGATGATCAAAGAGGCCAGTGTGAGCTTCTATTGGCTCTGACAGCAACACTGAATCAGCTGACTCCACACAGACCAAGACACACACACACACACACCAATGACAATGAGTCATGAGACAGATCTGGGAGGGGCCTGCAGGCCAGTCCTTTTACAGAGCTTGCTCAAGGCGGGAATGTTGCGCCTCTGATTCCCTTGAAAAACAGCATGCTATCTATAAATCACACACAAGGGCGACGTTCGGTTCGGTGCGAAGAAACAAAGCCGGCTTGATGATAGGTCTTCTTTACGGGAATATTCCGGAACCTCTGCTTAAATAGGATAAATATATACTGAGATAACTGCCATGTCAGTCTGCCTGCCGGCTCGCTTCACAAACACAGACACTCACTGAAACCTCCCAGATATGCCAGGTATCCTAGTCTGCACGCACACAGAAGAATGTACACAAACAATAGAGGCCCGCTCTTCTCGGTCAACCCCGCGGGGGGAAGACGGACGTTTTGATGAGATCCTCAGCACACCTGAGCTCGTCTCCAGATCCTCGACCACCGCGGCGGCCTGGAGGAACCCCCCCCCCGCTCGCCTCACACCTCCGGCCTCCCCCGCACGTCTGCAACGCCATCCCAACGCCACCTTCCAAGTGACAAGCGGATGTAGACGCAGGCAGGCAGGCAGACGTCTTCGTCGCCCGGCGCCGCACGGCAAGCCTCCATCCCCCGGGTCTACTCGCTCCAGGAAGTGGCGTGCGCGACAGACACGGCGGTTACGGCGCCGGCGTGTCTGACGGCGCTTGTCCACCGCTGTCTGTGTCTAGGACTGACACGGTGGGGGGGGGGGGGTGATTTCTCAACCAGACAGAACCTGCCCGCCACCACCAAACCCGCAACTCGCGCTCGGCCACGCCAAGAGACAGGAGGGGAAATCCTGTGGGCCAGAATGTCAACACGGCAGCCGAATCTGTACGTGACCCGTGTGGCGGAGAGAGGGGGAGAGAGAGAGAGAGTGAAGGGAAGAGTGGGGAGGGAGAGAGAGATAGGGGGGTGAAAGGGGGGACTAAGAGGATTTGCTCCACCCCCTACAGTGTATCACACAAAGCTTCCATTAACTCCTCTCTCCGCTGGAACAGAGCCAGAGTCGGACTCTCTCCGCGCTCGCAGCCTTGGACCATGCCAGGGTGTTCCAGAGGCAAGACGGAGAGGGAGAGAGAGAGGGAGAGAGAGCGAGGGAAGGAAAGGGACGGAGAGGGACAGAGATTGGGAGGGGCTCTAGGTAATGACAGGGGAAACGCAAGCTGACTACCACACCGAGTATCACTGTGAGAAGAGATAGAGAGGAGTTAAGCCAGCAATTTACACCATTTAGTCCGTTCAAAGCCCAAATTACCCCCCCCCCCCCCCAACAAGAAAAAAACCTGGTAATCTTCAGGCGTGCTGCTAAAAATAGGCCTCCAGCATGGTGGTGAGGAGGCTGAATCTGCCGGCTTTAGACCAGGGCTGGGTGTCCCTTCTCTGGGCACAGGTTTAAGACTGGGACCCGGATGCAAAGGCCCTGGCTCTCAGTAACTAACCTAGGCCTAGTCTCTCCTGTCATAGTCTTGCCTCAACTGCTGCTATGCTGCTTCAGGTAGACACAGTCCTATAAGTTATAGGCCTATGTGTAATGGGCTATAACACAACTGATTATAAAATTACCCCCAAATAAACAACAATATGTAGCACAGCACAATGGTAGAGCATTCGACAGCAGATCAAGAGTCTGAAGGTTCAAATCTCCCCCCTCACACATTTTTTTATACATGAAAGAACCTGCTAAATAAATACCATCCTATAACTGCTTATTGAGCAAGAACGCACTTGAGCAACTGAAATAATCAGTCGGTAGATCAGTTAGGCTGTAGTGGCGCTTGTGGTTCTTATGGCGGTCGTCCATGAGGCCTTTAGACCCAAGCAGGGAGGCCTTAGCCCTGATCCTTGATCCTTTTTTTCTGGGAGACGCTTTAAACACATTAAGCGGAGGCTAGGCCTTGAGCCTTGCTTGACACATCACACACACACACACACTCTGGGACAATAGAGACATTCTTTGTCTGCTTAGGAGACCACTGCTGCTGTCTCTGAAGCGGTGAGAACCTTCAGCCTGGCAGGGTGTGCGAGTGGATGCGAGGCATCTCAGCCACACGGGGAGTCAGACGGCTGAGCGGTGAGGGAGTCGGGCTGGTAATCTGAAGGTTGCCAGTTCGATTCCCAGCCGTGCCAAATGACGTTGTGTCCTTGGGCAAGGCACTTCACCCTACTTGCTTCGGGGGGAATGTCCCTGTACTTACTGTAAGTCGCTCTGGATAAGAGCGTCTGCTAAATGACTAAAATGTAAACGTATGCAGCGCTGTCTTGCTGTGCACATGTTGGTGTGGTGGTTGGGTCAGTGGACTGAAGGACAGTCACAGAGCTTCTGCTGTCTGCTTATTTGAAGATCTTGCAGTTATATTGCATAATGTTTTTTTATTTATTTAACTTTGCGTGGGACCAGACTGAGTCATACTTCTGATGGGAGGAGACGGTTTCAAGGTGATAGGACATGGACCTCCCAGTCCTCAAAGTGAGGCCTACAGTTAGTATTAGTTTTGCAACTACCAGAGTAACATTTGGCTGTTTGGAACAGTTTAAGATGTCTTGAATAAACCTGTCTTGTTAGACAGCCAAAGATCTAATCAGCTGACTTGACAACTCTTGTCCTGTGCAAAAACATTACATTGCATCAACAATTAAATATATTATTGGTCGTCCTTTTACAGTCTGTTACCATGCCTTGTCTGACGACATACATTGGAAACAACAGAATGCGGATGTGTTGTTGAAGGGTTATGTCGCTTATAAGACAAAGCATGCTTACTAACAGTGTTATAACAAGAGCAAAAAATCGATCGACAGATAGAACATGTTCTGTTTCGACGGAACATGTGAGAAAGTAGCGAACAAGGCTGGCTTGCTCGAGAAGCTTACTGACTGACTGTTACGCAATGTCAACAAGGAATGCGACTCACGTCACACACACAACCAGTGCAGTTTTTATTTAATGAAAGCTAAAGTACAAATTCAAGGCAGGCTTTAACACATTGGATCAGGGCTTTTAATCAATATGTTAGTCCGCCTTCTGGCTATCTTTGCACACTTAATTCCAATGGTGGCTCTTATCTATGCTTGTGCTAGTCAGTGGATAACAACAACCAGAGATAGGCAAGGGGAGTGCCACCAGGAATTAGTTTATGCCACAAGCGGCATAAACATGTACTGGTAAACAAGCAAACCAAACCATGTTAAAGTGCTACATCTAGATAAATGTATCAGCATTCTGATGACGTATTGCGTATAGTTCAAACCAAAAATACGTTAACATTTAGCTGCACTAGAGCAGTCACACTCTGTCCCTGCTGCAGAGTCCCCGCCATGTAGCAAACCAGCTAGCCTAACAGTATCTTAATAGACAGCGAGATTTGAGCGAATCGGCAAGCTAATTTGTTGGCAAAAAGTGATAACTAGGTACAAGTTCAGTACTACACATTTATAGCCAGTTTACTAAATAACTAGGTAACTCGCCACATAAATAACGCCCGAAGTCCACATGACAGCTCAGCCAAGTCACTGACAGTGACAGCTAGACTAGCTAGCTAACGTTGACAAGCTAGTTAGCAGCTCACTCGATGTTGTGACAATACATTGCCACCTGATAGTATTAAACTAACAATCACCCAACGACTAGTTTTGGTTAATTCGACTACCTAGCAAGCTACGGACAAGCTGGCACTTAATGTTAGCTGGCATAACGACAACGTCAGCACAATGAGGGCGTCAATTTCTCTGCACAGCTTGCTTGCTAGCTTCGTTAGCTAACGTCAACTAGCTAGATAGAAAGCGGAGTGCTGTTCTCTAGAGAGAAGTTTGCATGTTGTGATTGTGCAAAGTGTGGTTCGGTTGGGACTATCAATTCAAATGGTCAATGGCGTGGATAACAGCGGACACTTACCTGTCAAAAAGACGAGTAGGGAGATCTAGGCCAACAGTGGCAGCAAGAAGACCAACGAAGGAGAGTCACTCTGTCAGTCTGTCAGTGCTGTCAGGGCAGGGCGCATCCAACACCGGCGGGGAACATTTGAGTGTAAGCTGAGATTTAATCGAGCTAGCTTGCAAGCTAACGTTATCTGCATAAACTTCCAAGTTGGCTTTATTCCCCGGCTCTGTTGCTTACACAATGCTGTTGCCCAAAAAAACAAAGGGTCTGGGTACGCACAATCGAAGAATTGACGTGCTGCAGTTCAAAAAAACTAACTAGTGTGCTAGCAAGCTAGCTAGCTTCCCAGTAGTTAGACTAGCTAGCTTACAAGCAAGTTCCCTCTCCTCCCAGTCAGGCAGTTCTAAAGATGGCGACGAGGATACTTCATCTCCCCACCACTGTGTGTGAATCACGGGGCTAAATCTCAGACAGAACTTTTCAGTGGTAGACACATTTACTGTAAGTCTGAACACTCGTTTGCCGCCCGTGGTCCCCTATACATTTGCAATATGTTGTTGTCTCTGTTTACACCTGTGCGCTAAGGTTCCCTCCTACTTCTCCTGTGCCATCATCCAACCTCCGCAATCTTGATTCACCACCAAAGCGGTGATCGGTAGGCGTGGGGGCGGCACGGCCAAACTGCTGCCTGGAACGGTGACCGGGGAGAAAAAAACGATAAGATTGATAGTTGGACTGCAATTATTTTTTTTTACAGCAGTTTACATTTCCGAATGATCCTCTCACTGTAACGACATGGGCGCGCGTGCATGTCCAAGCCTGCTGAGCTCATTAACTGATTAATAATCTAAATTTGGGCTTTACCACAAACAACCTCTTTCACCAACAAATACATAATACGGTAGTAACATATCATGTGAAGATTTTACGGCTAGGCCCATAGGTTTCCTCATGGGGATGGATACAATGCCTCCTTTCAAAGGTGTGCTGTTGACCTTGAAAGGTCTGAGGCAACCAGGTGAGAAAAGCACGCTTAAGTCAAAAAGAGAGAGAGAGCTCAACTTTTTCATCTGGAAGACTTGAAAAATACAAGAGTTTTATGCCTATTGCTCATTCATGCACTGTGATCAAAGTTCACTGTTTCTAGGTAAGATTACCTTTAGGGTAGGTGCCACCCACAGCGAAGCTTAGGACGCCTGCACTCTGCAGGTCAGTGTTACATCAAGAGGAAAAACTAGTCTAAGGCACTGCAAAACCAATTAAAACCCCTGTCATTTAGTTGCAAAGAATGTCAAATGTAACACACTTCATCTACACTGCAATACCCATGTAATTAGTCGATGTAATGGATCCAGGACTGGTGCCTACAGTGCGTAGAGCTAATATGGGTCCACCTTCATGAAACCATGAAATGAGTTCCCACTGAATGAACCTTCTTTTTAAATTGGCTTGATATCCAATACTGCTCGCAAATGGGTTGGTATGAAATCATAAAATCATTAGGCCCATCTGTTCTGTAGATGCCTGTCTACAATGTTGCCATGTGATTCCTCTAAATGGGTGTTTGAGTCAGAAAAAGTCTTACTGCTTTAGAACTGGAAGCTCCATGACGTTCAGAAGGCGCATGTGTTCAAATTCCTCTCTTACGCACACACACACACACAAACTACTCTAATGTTACATTAGGCTTCCATGGTATGCAATGGTGTTTTTCTAGAGTTATTGACACAACCTGCTGTAAAGTGGAAAGTCCCTGACTGCGCAGAAAGCCCGGTTTTGACGTTCTTTGTTCTAAGGTTCTTGACAAACAGCTATTGAGTGACTGATTCACCATCTGACAGTGACACACTAGTGTTTCCCAACAGCTGACTGATGTGGAGAACAGGCTCTGCATCATTTTGGATTGTAATGTCCGTACATCTCAAGCACTGAATCTTGATTCATGTCACACAGAAATCTGAATGAAATGAGGAGGTTCATCATCTGAGATCATAAACTGTGCGAGGAAAAGGAAACACACACCAGGGATTGGCTCGCAGCACTGTAGAGGTTAAATATGGGCATTCCATAACAGACTGCAGGCTGGGAAACCAATCATCTTGCAGATCCGGTCCTTCCAGTGTTTTGATTGGCTGATGGCAGCCTGGTTGTCCTGACGATGGGAATTAGGACCTGCTTGTGTGGTCTGTATCTAGGCGCGAGGGAAGCATCCTGGAGGAGCAGACTGCACAACCAGGTTCTTCTCTCTCTTTCTCTCCCTCCCTCTCTCTGTTTACATTTTCAAAATGCGGCACGCTGCATATTGGATCCTGCGGTGTAGTACGGATTAACAGTGGAAGTTGCCCTGGCCTTGCCCTATCCTTGTCCCTGGTTTTATCTCCAGGCATTTCCCCTTCTGCTGCCCAGGGCTAGACTCCTCTCCCTGGGGACACAGGTTGCAGTTGACCCCCCCACCCCCCACCCCGGAAGAGTGCGGCTTCTCTTTAGCTTCCTGCCACAAGAGGGAGCGCGATGCAAAGGAATCCACGATGAATTTGCAGTATCATCAAGACGGAGGATAATAGAATGGGCATTCTGTGCAGGGTTTGGCAGATCAATGGTAATGACTAATGTTATTTAGCAGATGACATTATCCAATGCCAAGTACAGAGAGAGGTTGGAACTGGTGAGCTATATGCTGCTGTATGCTCCATGACTGAGCTATACCCGTCCCCAAATATGAATAATAGTACATGTCCATAATAAAGACTGGCTTGAAAGATCAGACAAACTACACAGGCAACAGGGCACAGCTTAAAATTGTTCCATTTAAAAAGCTTGCGCCAAGTGGGACGCTCAAAACAATGAAACCATATCTAGCTGTGAATGAAATTAAAAGGATTTATTGAAGAAACCGACAGAGAACAGTTCACAACAGCGTGATAACACATGCATGTTGATTTGCCTAGCCAGGGTGTTGTCGCCATATAAAAACACACAGCGGCACTGAAATGGCACGGCAAACGTCAGATGACGACCTTGCAGAACTGGTGATCCGTGAAGGATAAACACACCACAACGATGCAGATGATCTCATTCAGAAATAGCTCCAATGCACTGCAACTTGACAGAAAGCTGGGACGTTACGTAAGCAGGTACAGTTTACATGCGAGTCATTTACAGAACTGTTGACAGAAACGGGTTCCCTAACCCAAGTTTTGGAACCTCATCAGAAGCACTTAGCGAAATCATGCTGTGCAGGAGGTGGGGCGAAGAAAACACGTTGTCACTTTTACTGGTGCATAAATACAGGAGTCGGAGGCCAATGGATGCCACACAACATTGTCAAGCTGTGACAGAAAACATAGTGATGGTATGTGTGCATGTTGACATGGTATAATAGAGAAATGAATCCTTCCTTTGTAAATATTTGACCGGCGCGCACACTGCACGGAAGGATTCGTCTGTACGTATGACGTCAAGGATACCTAACAACAAAGTGATAAACGGAGAAATCAGGGTTTAAATGCACAAATGAAATGATATGGCTAAAATAATGTGACGATATTCAAATGAAACGAAAGTAATTGGAAGGATAAAAAAAAGGGAAAACCATAATAACCCGTGTCGTCTCGTGATCAGTGAGCTTCTGTGTTTAGCGGTAGCCTATGTGGTTTCAGGAGCGTCGATGTCGATTCAAGAATGTTACCAGGAACTAGCCTGACAAGTCATCAGCAAACCCCCACAAACTGTCTTCTGGCAGGTTATCTGAGACGAGGAGGTGAATCAGACTTGTTGATGGCTTGGCTGGAATGAGCAGCTCCGCAGACAACAGTGAACTAACACAGATAGGAGCCCACCACTACAGCAACACTCAAACAAGCATTACCAATGTACAAATGATAAAGAAAAACGGCAAACTATTTTTTGTTGTTTTTTTGTTGTTGTCTTTGAATTTTTCCACATACACCAACTTGGTAATGACCCCGTAGGTCAACGTCAAGCTGGGGCAACAACTCCAAGTGGGCAGTTGCACCTGGCGTTGAAACCACTTCCTGGGTCAGCAGGAAATGACCCTAACACTTCCTGGTCAGTACAGAATTGGAACCTGACCATGGAAGGGGTTCTACATAAAGAGCAGGGGTGGCTTTCAGTGTCCCTACCCCAAACAACATATTCCTGCCCTGACTGGCACATTACCCCCCTCTCTCTCTTCATTGTTAAGAGCCCTAGCGGTTAGCTAGACTCTCAGACATATGTTAACTCTCTAGAGGGAATGGCCTCTTTAAATCTCCTCTTAACCTCTCTTCCTTAAAGCCTTCAGCTCCCTCGCTCCCTCCCTCCATTGCTGTGTGTTGTTGTGACAGAAACACGGCTGTCCTTACAAACTGACACTGCAGGCTTGCACGCTGTACCGGACGACCCAGTATTACAACACTCTCAACAACTCTCTCTCTCCTCTCTGCCGGGCCCTGAATTTCTAACTCTCTCGTCTCCCCGTCTCAATAAGATGCTCGCTGGCCTACACACACTCTCACACACACACACACACACACACACCTCGCTACGAGAGAGGAGGGGGGGGGGGGAGGAGAAAGCTCATCTCAGAAAACGACTCGGAATCCTTTTCGCGTTTCAAACACACCAAATGCCTTTTTAGTGTCATTTTGTTCGGGTGTTTTTTTTCTTCTTCCCCCCAAAAAAGGCGTTTTATATCCCTCTCCCCCGTCCCACTCTCTCTCTCCTCCTCCTCCTCTTCCTCCCCCTTCTGCGTTCGTGTGTTCCTCCACTTCCTGGTTGAGTGGGCCAGCGGTTCTTCAGCGGTTTGGGTTCCCTGGGGGGGGCTGGAGACTGGCCCCGGGTCAGCCCACCTTGGCCCAGCTGAGGAAGGCCGGGATGTCCCTGACGGGGACGTTGCGGGTCAGAGCTTTGACGCGCAGGTTGCGGTCGTCTGTGAGGAGGACCACCTCCCTTCTCAAACGCACCGGCCCATCTGAGAGAGGGAGGAGAGGGAGGGCGAAAGAGGGAGAGAGAGGGAAGGAGGGAGAGAGAGGGAGAGCGGAAGGGAGAGAGAGGGAAGGAGGGAGAGAGAGAGCGGAAGGGAGAGAGAGGGAAGGAGGGAGAGAGAGAGAGAGCGGAAGGGAGAGAGAGGGAAGGAGGGAGAGAGAGGGAAGGAGGGAGAGAGAGGGAAGGAGGGGGGCAGAGAGAGAGGGGAAGTGAGAGAGAGGGAAGGAGAGAGAGGGAAGGAGAGAGAGAGAGAGAGCGAGAGAGAGGGGGGGGGAAACGTTAGAACAAACAGGGTTATCAATATCACTAACATGCACCGTGTGCGTGTGTGTGTGTGTGTGTGTGTGCTACATACTCCTCTGTGCTGGCATGAAGTCCTTGGCCTTGTCTTTGCAGTAGTGGAGACAGCAGGACAGGATCACGTCGTCATTGTTCCCCTGTGACGCGAGAGGGCGACCAATCAGCACCGGATCAACACACACACCTACACACACACACACACACACACACACACCTACACACCTGCTGCCCCGAGGTGTCCTCGCTGCGGAAGGCGATGGAGTCCAGCTGGCTGCCCCGGCTGGTCAGGGCTCGGAGGCGGGGCTCCCTGGCCTCGAAGCCTCGCTCCAGGAAGGCCACCGCCAGCCTGGCCTTGTCCTGCACGGCCCGGGCGTGGGCCGAGCTCGCCCCCCCGGGGTTGCCGCGGTGACCGCCGCCGCCCCCTCCCCTGCCCCCCGTGGGCCCTGGCCCCCCGCTCTCCTGGCCCTTAGCCAGGCCGTCCAACTCTGTGATCACTGGGAGACACACACACACACATTAAGGTGACTCAGCTAGGAATTGTACGACCAGGATGGCGATTCTCAACACACGCACACAATCTAACACGCCTCTCTCAAACGCTGGACACACACACACACACACAGTCTCTCTCACCTATGAGAGGCACCACCAGTATGTACGTGCTGGACAGCAGCAGGGCCCTCAGGCCCGCCAGGTGGTCGACGAAGGCGTTGGTGTCAGGGACCAGGAAGACGGGACACACCTCCAGCTCCAGCTGGCCGCACGGCTGCAGCGCCTCCTGGGGGAGGGACCAGACACACGGCCACGTCAAGACCACGCGCGGGTCCAGCTAGATGCCTCGGAAGAGGCGCGCGTGCGTGCGCGTACCTGGATCTTGTCCCGGCGTCTCTGCTGCTGGGCCAGCTTGCTGGTGAGCGCGTGGCGCCGAGCCCTCAGCTCGCGGATGTCGTCCTCGCTCGCCCCGCCGTCCTCGCCGTTCCGCTCACCCTCCTCCGACGACTCCGACGACTCCTCCTCCTCCTCCACGATGACGTCGTCGCTCTGCGGACGGACACGGCGCCGGTTTTAAACCTCGCGGTGGAAGGAGGAGGGTGATGGGGGGGGGGGGGAGGAGGAGAGGGAGGAGAGCAGGAAGGTGAAGGTAGGAGAGGAGGAGGAGCAAGAAGGAGAGAGAGAGGAGGGGGGTGGGGGTGGGGACTACCCACCTCCCTCTCCGTCTGAGAGTCCTGGCGGCTCCTGGCGTGGGCCGCGCGGGGGGGCGGGGGCGAGGTTGCCGTGGAGACGTATTTGCCTCCCTTGAAGGCCAGGAGGGGCTCTTCCTGTCCGCACAGCGCCTCCAGGAAGTACTTCAGCACCGTCACTCTCTTACAGTCAGCCGCTATCGCCTGCAGACACAGAGAGAGACAGAGAGAGAGCCAAAAAAAGAGTAAGAAAACAAATAAAGGAGGAAGAGATGCGTTTCTTCAGAAGAAAGGCCTGTTCGCACCACAACTCGGCGCTTCGGCCTTGGTGTTGCCATGGAAATAACACGGATTCACCACACACCACCGTAACCCCCGGCCCTGCCCCCCTAACATACAACCTCCATCATACCTACAGACACTTTCAGCCTTCCAGCAAGCAGACAGGACACAACTGAGGGAAAAACTCCCTCTCCCTCTCCCTCTCCCTCTCTCTCTCTCTCTCTCTCTCTCTCTCTCTCAAACAGACATGGTTTCTCGCCCCCTCTCACCGTGTCGGCGTGGCGGTCGATGTAGCAGGGCTCCTGGGGCGCGGCCAGCAGGGGCACGAACCCGGCCAGCAGGCGGTCCTCCTCCAGCAGCAGCAGGCGCAGGTCCTCGTCGCCCTCGCCGCCGTCCCCGTCCGCCTTGTACAGCGGCGCCTCCCCGTGGTCCACCCGCGCCAGCGCGTTGCACAGGTGAGCCAGGCACCGCCACACGTCCGGGCTGCCGCTGGGGGGGGGGGGGGGGGGGGGGAGGGGGGGTTACTGTGTGTGTGTGTTTCTGAAAGAGTCTGAGTACGTGTGTGTGTGTAAGAGAGGGAGAGAGACACAGAGAGGGAGAGAAGTAGAGGGGAAAGAGACAGAGAGACACAGAGAGAGAGAGAGAGAGAGGGAGAGAGAAAAGAGACAGAGTGACACAGAGAGAGAGGCCAGAGAGAGCGCACTCACTCAATACTGCAGGGCGGCGGGTTCCACAGGTCAGGGTGTCCCAGCATCCAATCAGACCACACCTTGATGCTGGGCAGCAGGTCTCTCAGGTCCGCTGGGAAGGCCGACACCCTCACCATGCCCTCCAGCTCCTCCCCTCCCCCCCCCTCCTCCTCCTCCGCCATGACGGGCTCTGGGAGACAGGTGGCAGGGACAGAGACGGTAAGTATGCGCATGTGTGTGTGTGTGCTTGAGAGCCAGTGTGTATGTATGTGTGAGACTGTGTGTGTGTGTGTGTACCTGCAGGAGTCTCTCTCAGCAGTTCCGTGCAGCGCTGGACCAGCAGTCCAAACATGGCCAGACCCAGAGCTATGGTCTGCTCCTGCAACACCGACCTCACCTCCCCATCCTTGTCTGAGAAACACACACACACAGCTGCTCTTAAGACCTGCCCTGCAACGACCATACCAAGGCATCCTGTTGTGTGTGTGTGTGTGTGTGTGTGTGTGCGCGCGTGTCACCTCGGCTCTGGGCGTTGTGGATGGTGAACATGTTGATGGTGATGATCTGCAGGGTGCGCGTGCAGCCCAGCGGGGAGGGGCTGTGCTGGAGAAGAGCCCGGAACTCCTGGAGCACGCGGCCGGCCACGTCGGGAAAGGACTCCATGCTGGAACACACACACACGTGAACACACACACACACACGTGAACACACACAGCCCCCACACCCAGTGTCAGGTCACGGCGGCCCTGAGGGGACCGGCGCCCGGTGAGACGGTGTGCCGGGAACACTCACCCTACTTTGGTGAAGAGCTTCCCGTGCGTGTACAGGAGGCTCAGGATGAAGTGCTTGTTGAGCTGGAGGGAGAGGAGGGAGAGAGAGAGAGAGGAAACACACAAGGAGAGAGAGAGAGGGTGGGGGGGGGTGAAGAGGGGGAGGTAGAGGAGACAGAGGGGAGGGAGGACGTTATGAGCATCGTCAAAAACAAGAGCAAGGCAGAAGAACAATGAGATTAGGGCCAGACAGGGGAGAGAGAGAGAGAGGAGAGAGGAAAACGGTGTGAGAGGTCAGAGAGAGAGAGAGAGAGGAGAGAGAGGAAACGGTGTGAAAGAAGTCAAAAAGAGAGAGAGAGGAGAGAGACGCGAAAGAGTGAGAAGAGAGAGACAAAGAGAGGGGGAAGGAAAGTAGAGGGTTAAAAAATTATATATATCTATATACACACCCACCGAAGGACTGGGGGACTGGTACAGGATGTAAACGATTAGTGGCGACGACCAAACAAGACAGGCGGAAGTAGCGTATAGGGGGGGGGGTGGGGTTTCTTGGAATCCATCGATTCAGCCCCGAGGACGTCTACCGAGAAGCGACCTGATTGGAACCTCTCTGACGCAAACGCACAAAGGAGCGACGCATGGCGCGCCTAAGAGGACATTGTGTGTGCGTGTGTGTTTACAACGGGCGCGTCGCCATAGAGACGCCGATGACGGGCGGCCCACAATGGCCCCCGTCCTCTGTGGAGGCTGAGTCACAGGGCCGTTTCACTTTGTCTAGGAGAGAGGGAGCGTGCGGGAGGAAACCTGTGTGTGTGTGTCCCTCTCACAAGGTGCACACTCGTGTAATGGAGCGGAGGCCTAAACCGCCCTCAGAAACCGGAAGAGACGGAACGGCCCGGAAAGACGAGTGCAGGAGAATGTCTGCCTTTGGCATCTTAGAAAAGGCCTTCTGGACACGCACTTGTCCCGAAACGACCTTGTGGACCGCAAAGTCCTTCGAAACACCTTTTCTTACGAGTCGGTCCTGTTTGCTCAACTGCCGCTCATGTTTAACCAGTGGAGGCCTTATCCTCCTACACCAGCTGCTGATTGGAGGAGGGAAGGGAAAGAGAGAGAGAGAAGGGACAGAAAGAGAGAGAGAGGCAGAACGGAGAGAGAGCGAGAGAGAGAGAGAGAGAGGTGAGCGGAGCGTGTGGGAGGCTGGGACGTGTCCAAGGTCGCGAGTGTGCGCGTGCGTGCGTTCTCCGCGCTCCTGTGTGATAAGAGCATGTGCACGCCCACGCTCTTTACCCGCACCTATGGAACAGCGCGGGCGTGACGCTGCGTCAACGGGGTGCGCTGAAGTCTCAAAGAGAGCGACACACCTACACACACACGTCTGAGCTGACACTATGTAAAAGGGGCATGTGTAGGTGTGTGTGTGTGTGTAGGTGTGTGTGTGTGTGTGTAGGTGTGTGTGTGTGTGTGTAGGTGTGTGTGTAGGTGTGTGTGTGTGTGTAGGTGTGTGTGTGTGTGTAGGTGTGTGTGTGTGTTACTCACGTCGCTGGCGCTCAGGCAGCCCAGCTCCCCGTCCTGCTCAGAGTCCCTGCTGGACTCGCTGCCCCCGCCGCGCCGCGCCCCCACCGGCCCGCTGGGCCGGATCCAGGTCTCCACCCGGGCCCCCTCTTCCCCGCGCCCGCCGGCCCCCCGCACCGCCGGGCCCCTGGAGCCCCCTTCCGACTCCTGGCGTCGGCGACGCTCCAGCTGGTCGGCCTGGATGCGGGGGGAGAAGGGGAGGGGGGGGGGGGAGAGGGGGGAGAAGAGAGAGAGGCGGGGAGAGATCGACTTGTACATGAGCGTCAAAACGTCAGGGGAGCAAGACTGGGAAAGACACAGCGACACGAGCTCATGAATAATGTGATTAGACGATAATGGGGTGTGTGTGAGTGTGTGAGGCAGGTCTGCGTGGATGAGGGGGCGGAGGGGGAGGCCTCAGCCAGGCCCATTTGCTCATGGATTTACGTCGGCCGGAGCTCGACTCGTAAATACACCTGACGTGCTTAATGAAGACCAGGGGTATGAGGAGGGGGTGTGTCTGACCTGACTCCTCAATGAGGAGTGCTTGTGTGTGTGTGTGTCGGTGTGTGTGTGTCTGACCTTGCGTTTGGCCTCCTCAAACAGGCTCATTAGACTCTCCTTGGCAGTGAGGATGGGGTTGGAGACAGCCAGACTCCGCATGTAGTAATACACCGCATCCAGCTTTCTCTTCTGAAACACACACACACACACACGAGCAAGTCATATACAAGTTGGACACACACACACACCAACACTCCCCTTCTCCCTTCCTCCCATCTCTCTCTCCATCCATCCATCCCTCTCCTTTCTCTTCACCCATCCCTCAACCTCTTACCATCCCTCCCCCATGTCCCCCCCCCCTCACCGTGTAGACAGCGAGCAGGGCCAGCTGGTTGTAGGGGCGTCCGTTCTTCGGGGCGATCTGCTGGGCCTTCAGGTACCAGCTGATGGAGAGAAAACCGTCTTAGCAGGGGAAGCCCGACATCAACAGCAGCAAAACAACTTTTGATGGTGGCCATTGAAACAGGGATGGGAATAGGCATAGTCCAGCGGCAGGCAGGTAGGTAGATATAGGGTTAGGGATAGGTAGGGATGTTAGGTGTAGAGAGGCATTAGAGGTAGGGATGTTAGGTGTAGATAGGTATTAGAGGTAGGTATGTTAGGTGTAGATAGGTATTAGAGGTAGGTATGTTAGGTGTAGAGAGGCATTAGAGGTAGGTATGTTAGGTGTATATAGGTATTAGAGGTAGGTATGTTAGGTGTATATAGGTATTAGAGGTAGGTATGTTAGGTGTAGAGAGGCATTAGAGGTAGGTATGTTAGGTGTATATAGGTATTAGAGGTAGGTATGTTAGGTGTAGATAGGTATTAGAGGTAGGTATGTTAGGTGTAGATAGGTATTAGAGGTAGGTATGTTAGGTGTAGATAGGTATTAGAGGTAGGTATGTTAGGTGTAGAGAGGCATTAGAGGTAGGTATGTTAGGTGTAGAGAGGCATTAGAGGTAGGTATGTTAGGTGTAGATAGGTATGTTAGGTGTAGAGAGGCATTAGAGGTAGGTATGTTAGGTGTAGATAGGTATGTTAGGTGTAGAGAGGCCTTAGAGGTAGGTATGTTAGGTGTAGATAGGTATGTTAGGTGTAGAGAGGCCTTAGAGGTAGGTATGTTAGGTGTAGATAGGTATGTTAGGTGTAGATAGGTATTAGAGGTAGGTATGTTAGGTGTAGAGAGGCATTCGAGGTAGGTATGTTAGGTGTAGAGAGGCATTCGAGGTAGGTATGTTAGGTGTAGAGAGGCATTAGAGGTAGGTATGTGAGGTGTAGATAGGCATTAGAGGTAGGTATGTGAGGTGTAGAGAGGCATTAGAGGTAGGTATGTGAGGTGTAGAGAGGTATTAGAGGTAGGTATGTGAGGTGTAGAGAGGCATTAGAGGTAGGTATGTGAGGTGTAGAGAGGCATTAGAGGTAGGTATGTGAGGTGTAGAGAGGCATTAGAGGTAGGTATGTGAGGTGTAGAGAGGCATTAGAGGTAGGTATGTGAGGTGTAGAGAGGCATTAGAGGTAGGTATGTGAGGTGTAGAGAGGCATTAGAGGTAGGTATGTGAGGTGTAGAGAGGCATTAGAGGTAGGTATGTGAGGTGTAGAGAGGCATTAGAGGTAGGTATGTGAGGTGTAGAGAGGCATTAGAGGTAGGTATGTGAGGTGTAGAGAGGCATTAGAGGTAGGTATGTGAGGTGTAGAGAGGCATTAGAGGTAGGTATGTGAGGTGTAGAGAGGCATTAGAGGTAGGTCGGTGTGTATGGGGTACCTCCGGGCCTTGCCGTAGTTGGCAGAGTCGCTGGCTTGCTCTCGGTATCGTGCGATGTCTCCCTGGCAGATCATACAGCGCTGGGCGCTCATCAGAGCATACTTCACCTGGGAAACACACACAGTCAGATGACCCTCCACTCCAGCACACACACACACACACTTTCCCCACACACACACACTTTCCCCACACACACACACTTTCCCCACACACACACACACACACTTTCCCCACACACACACACACACACTTTCCCCACACACACTTTCCCCACACACACACACACACTTTCCCCAATGTCACAAGCTAAGCCAGAACCAGGCAGGGCTCGAAATGAATGGGGTCCTTTAAGTTACAGTACTAAGGTTTCCCAATTTGAACTGAAAATGCCTCATTCTTCGTGGGCTCTGTCTTGTTCAGACGAAGAGTTTTATGATTGTGTGCGTGTAGCTTTTAAAACACACAACCGTGTTTTGTTGCAGGCACGAATACATAATCATTTGAGGATACTCATCTTTCATTCATTATTTTACAGTGATCATAATGTGTTATACGTTTCATCTATACACCAGTCTTTTACACTGAGAACACAGGGGGAACAGATTTCCCTGGAGGCCTGAGGAAAGTGCCCCCCCCCCCTGTATATTACAGTCTGGCAACTTTTTTTTAAGCAAATTTTTTTGTAAACATTTGTAAAACCTTTTGAAACCTTTTTCCCCAAAACGTTTTGAAACTTTTTTACTACAGCCACACCAATAATTGTGTTGGCCCCACCATAAAACAAGCAAGACAATTGTGTATTAACAAATTCAACATTGATTTGAGCCCCACGACTGTATGGATTACTTAAATAGCGTTGCAAATAACCTAGACGTCAGAATGTCAAAAACACAAGAATTGACATGTTGGGACGGGTCAAGTTCAATTTGGGACGGTTCATTTTGCACTCCGGGACAGCCCTGGGACAGGGAGGGAAAACAGTTAGCCCTGGAAGCAGGCGTTCCTACCGTTTTGCGGAGCGGGCGGGCTCGGATGGCCATGCCGTCCATGTAGTCCTCCAGCTTGAACTGGAACGCCGCCTGCAGCTTCTGCAGCAGCGTGTCGAAGAACAGCGCCCCCTGCACGCCAGGAGGAACACGTGTCAACTCCACCCTCAGCCAAACACAACGCCCCCGGTCCCACCTGACACAGCAGGACTTACAAAGCTGATACATGTGTCGTTAGCCTCAGGGTTCTTCCTCGTGTGACTGCAGTGTGTGTGTGTGTGCGGTGTGTGTGTACCTCATCCAGCAGGGTGAGCAGCATGGTGCGGATGTGTGGGCCGGCGTCGGCGGCGGGCTCTTTGAGCAGCTGGCGGAAGTGTTCGATGACCTGGTAGAACACGTTCTTCCACAGCGCCTGGTCCAGGTTCTGCGAGTCAGAGAACTCGATGTCCGTCAGGATGACGCGCTCGTACAGCGTCAGCAGGTCAGCTCTGGAACGGACACCCACACACACGGGAAAGATCATCAGTTCTGTGCCAACACATTTCTATATCCTCTATTTACAAAGGCCACATTCCAATAGAGATGTCTTGTCGTTCTCCAGACTCCAACAATGCGGCGCTAACAGCCTCAAACCGCTACATGCTATTGTAGGTGGAAGGATGACAAATGCAGGAAACAGCACAGGCCTGAGTTTACCGTGCCTCTTTCTCCTTCGCTACATCCTTCCGGCCCTCCTTTCTATCCCCTCACTCCCTTTCTATCAGAAGCATCTATCCCTCCATCCATCTCTCCCTTCCTATCAGAAGTCCCTCCATCCCCCCCTCCCTCCACTCCCTCCCCCCACCCCCCCTTCCCTCCCTCCATCCCCCCCCTCCCTCACCTGAGTTGAGCCATGCGGTCCAGTCCGTCGGGGCTCAGCCTGTCTCTGGAGAGCAGGTTGCTGAGCTGCAGCTCCTGGGAGTCGGCGGCCCTCAGCAGCTTCCCCAGCTCCCCCCTGGCCTGCTGCTCGGCCTCCTCCGGGGTCAAGCCCCCTCCGGGGCCTGCCTGGGGGTACCCGGGGCCGCGGTACCCCGCGTAGAACTGCCCCATCCCCGGGGATGGGTACATGCCGTTGGTGGGCGGGGTCTGGTAGGGGGACATGGGGTAGGGGTACGGGTAGCGAGGGTTGGAGGGCGCGTTGGCGGCGTTGCCGGCGGGGACGGGGTAGCAGTAAGGGTTGTCCGAGTTCTGGAACTTGTAGTAGGCCAGGGCCGCGGCCTGCTGAGACTGGAAGTGCTCCCCCTGGCGGACGGGAGGGCTTCCCGCCGCCTCGTCGTCCGTATCCAGGAAGTGGAGGGGCCCGTATCCGCCGGCGGTCTGCAGGTACATGGGCTGCTGGAGGCCCGGGTGCTGCGGGTGCTGGCTGCGGGCGAGAGCAGGTTTCTGGTCGGGGTTGTTGGGGTCCCAGAGTCGTCTGGTCCCGCCCCCTCTCCCCCCCCTGCCGCGGCCTAGGCCCGCCCCCCCCCGGTTTCCTCCAAACAGAAGAAGCCTGGGCCCGGGCTCTGGCGAATGGGAGAGGTTGGTGTGTGCCGGCAGGATGAGGATGCCCCTCCCTCGGCCCCGGGGGGCCGAGCCCTGCCTGCGACGCAGCGGGTCCTCGCCGTGGACCGAGGTGACCTGGGATGTGCCTGCTTGTTTTTCCAAAGGCATTCGGAGTATTCCTCCTCCTCTCCCTCCTCCTCCTCTCTGTCCTCTCCCTCTGTTCTCATTCTCCCTCCTCCTTTCTGGGCTCCAGTCCTCCTCTCCGTCTCTCCTCTTCCTCCTGTGATCATCCGCCCGGTCGCCCGTCTCGCTCTCGTCCATCGAGTCGGTGGACGACATCTCCGCGGGGGGCCTCCTCCTGCTCTGCAGCTGACCCCCCCCTCCTCCTCCTCCTCCCCCTCCTCTCCCCCGGCCGTCCGGCCCTGCTTCGCCCCGGTCCCTGCGGCCCAGGCCCAGGCGTTCCCGGCGGGCGCGGCCCTCTCCGCCACCCTGTCCCGCCGGCCCGTCCAGGCTGGTGCCGCTGCTGGCCGAGCTGGTGCTGTACTTGCGGTTGCGGGGGCGGCGGATGTCCGACTTGGAGTAGCGTTTGGAGGAGGCGGACGTGGCCTCGCTGGAGTCGGCTTTGCCCTGCTCGCTTCCCTCCACCGCCCTCTCCCCGGTCCGGTTTCGGCCCATCCGGGGCTCTTCGTCCCGGGCCTGGTTCCCCCTCTGGCCCCCTCTGTCCCTGGGCTTCTCCAGGCCCTTCGCTGGGGGGGCCTCCCTGGAGTAGCCCCTGCCCTCCCTCTTTCGGCCCGCCTCCTCGGAGCCCTTCGCGTCCCTCTCGTTCTCCGTCGCGCCCCGCTCAGGCTTCCCTCCCCCGCCCCCCCCCTCCTCCTCCTCCTTCCGCCCGGCCTCTCCTGGAGTCCAGATTCCCCTCCTTCTCTCCTCTTTTCCTCCGGTTCCCCCTCTCTCGTTTCTTTTCCTCCGGCCTATCCGCTCCCTCTTTCTCTCCTCTTCCCACTCCTCCTCCTCCCCCAGCTCTACTTCTCATGCCCTCGCCACTGGCCTTTCTCCCACGGTCTCCTCCTTCCTCGCTCTCTCCCTTCTCCCCCTCCTCTCCTCTCACACTGAGCGTTTCCACCCTGCTTGTGATGTCGCCCACAGCCGTGTCTGCAGAACCATCCGGGGCCTTCCCCGCCTCTGTCCCCCCCGGCCGCCTATTTGAATCGCTTCCTCTCCCACTTTTCTTCTTCTCCTCCCTCGCTTTCCCCTCTCTTCCGTTCCCTCCGTCCTTCGCCGAGTCTCTCCGCCCCTCTCTCTTTGGGGCCGGGTCTTTCTTCCCCTCTCTCTCTCCTCCCTCTCTCCTTGGGGCCGGGTCTTTCTTCCCCTCTCTCTCTCCTCCCTCTCTCCTTGGGGCCGGGTCTTTCTTCCCCTCTCTCTCTCCTCCCTCTCTCCTTGGGGGGGCCGGGTCTTTCTTCCCCTCTCTCTCTCCGCCCTCTCTCCTTGGGGGGGCCGGGTCTTTCTTCCCCTCTCTCTCTCCTCCCTCTCTCCTTGGGGGGGCCGGGTCTTTCTTCCCCTCCATCTCTGCCTCCCTCGGGGCGGCTGGCTCCCTCCTGGCGCCCTCCCTAGAAGGGGGAGGTTTGTCCTGCTCCTTGCCCGCTCCGTGCTCCTTCCCCTGGGTGCTTCTCCGGCTCCCTGGCTGGTAGATCTCTCGGTCCGGCTTGCGGGTCCTCCGGGCAGGTTTGGGCGAGGTGGAGGCGGCGCCGACGGGTTCAGGGTGGTGCCTGTCGTTCCGACTCTTCTCCTTTCCCCTCCCGCCCTCCTTGGCGGACGGCGGCCTGCCCGCGGAGCCCTTCCCGCCGGTGGCGTCGTCTCCGGAGCCGTTCGTTTCGGACGCGCGGGCCTCCCCGCAATCCGGGCCCGTCCCCCTGCCTCCGTCGCCCTCTTCTCCGTCCTTCCCCATCCCTCCGTCCACGCAGCCGCGTCTCTCCGGGGCTGGCTCGGAGGGCGCCTGGCGCTCCTCCCGAGGGGACCTCACGGGCTCTTCTGGGTCGGGGGTCAGCGGCGCGGCGGGGTCGGCGTCCGTCTCCTCGCTGTTGGGAGGTCGGTGGGCGTGGCCCGCCCCGGCCTGGTAGCGCTGCAGGGCCGGACGCTTGCAGTCATGGTCGCTCTGCTGTCGCTGACCAGGGTGCTGATTCTGCTCCTCTGCTGGGGAGAGAGGGAACGAGACAGGCGAGAGAGAGAGAGAGAGAGAGAGAGAGAGAGAGAGAGAGAGAGAGAGAGAGAGAGAGAGAGAGAGAGAGAGAGGAGCGAAAGAGAGAGATACAGAGAGAGGAGCGAAAGAGAGATACAGAGAGACAGAGAGAGGAGAAAAGAGAGAGACGAGCGAAAGAGAGATACAGAGATACAGAGAGAGGAGCGAAAGAGAGAAAGACAGAGAGAGAGAGAGAGAGAGAGAGAGAGAGAGAGAGAGAGAGAGAGAGAGAGAGAGGAAATAATTTGGCCGGTGAAAGCCAGCCAGGAAACATAAGATAAGCCCAACAGGAATCAGAGAGCATCCTATCTAACTTCCTTATCACAACAACTCCCAATCAACTACAGAATCCTAAATCAAACTTCCACATCTATGTTCGGTTGAGCAACATTCTGATTTGTGCTACCAGAAATTGTTTAAGTTATGTTTTTCGAGAAAGTGATGGCAGAGGGTAAGGTGCAAAACAACATGTCTCTCTCTGACTACTTCACTTTTTAATTAAAAAAGTAAAGTTCTACAAGGGAGCATTCTCGCTTGCTACATTTCCTCCGTTGTTCTGTCATTGAATGTAACAAATTACTGAATTAATAAACAAACATTACAAACGACGAAAATCAAATGAGCTCTGTCATACCGAGTTTGGCTTTCTATACGTTGCCAACGTCACTAGCAACCTTATATCTTGTTAGCTCAAGCTAGCTAGTTACTGGCTATTCAAGCTAGCTAACCTGCCAGCTTTACTAAATGATTCCAACGCACCACATAACTTCGCTGAATGATGGCTTTACAGTCCTACGGTACGTGACTTTCAATAAAACAAAACAACGGATCACAAACAATTCGATAATCACGCATGGTGCAGTGGGAGCGTGGGAACATTTACTGTGAAACAAAGTTGATCGGAGGGGGCGTTTGAAAACAAACGCGGGACCACATGATGAACATAATAGCCAGCCACCTACATCGCTAGCTAGCTAGGCTAACGTTACCATTAGCAACTACAGTACTGTAGATACTGTGTGTGTTAGTTGAAGTTTAAAACTCATAGCGGATTAAGCTTGGGTTGGTTCATTTATTGGACGCCACTTCTTACCTCCTTGACAGTTCCCAGAATTGGCTAAATTCGATGCCTCGGCTCGAAGTTCAGCAGCTGAAATTCGTACTCTATCTAGTTCGTCCGCCATTATCATCCAAGCAAACTCACACAAACACACGGTGGCTGGGCAGGATCAAAACACCACGCGGGCCGTTGGATACGCGTTTGGAAAACAACACTGCATGCAGGATAATAATATGATAGGTAATTCTAACCTTCTAGAGAAGTTTATTAAGATACGCATTTAGGTCTCCAGTCAACACATGAATCAAGCTACCTATGTAGACTTTAAACACATGTTTGCTTTTTACTGCAAAGAAATATGCAAAGCATAATAAACTTTACTTGTGAAAAAGCATTGATGCAAGACATTTCCTCAGCATTAATTTAGATGACTATCGTATTGGGATAGTTAGACTGTAGCACGGAGCATTTGACTGCAGATCTGGAGAAGGTCGCAGGTTCAAATTCCCCTCTGCACATCGCTTTGGATTAAGCGCCTGCTAAATGAACACTTTATTACGCTACAGTATTAGATCATAAAGTACAGGTAGGCAAATAACTGTTCACTCTTAAAGTAACACCTAAACATGGCCACTAGATGTCAGGGTTGATTTATTTTCGACTGTCCCAACCTTGTGCTGAATTTTTGTGTCTGTCCGAAAACCTTTCCAATACTTGAACACCCTCCCCTAGCCCATGATTATTCTTAAGTAGTCTTCGACTTCAGCATGATGCCAGAAGAAAAGAGAAGCCATATTTGAGAGAAAACATTGAGAAACAGATTAGATAGACTAGATAGATAGATAGATAGATAGATAGATAGATAGATGCATAGATACATACAGAGATAGATAGATACATAGATAGATGTAAAGCACAAATAAAAATGGAAAAAAGCAGAGAGGCAAAGACAGACAGGAACAGCACATAGAAGAAAAGAGTTGAGTTAAGGACCAGCCTGACGCCAGGGTAAACAGCCTTATTTCCCTAGCAACACTGAATTAAAGGGCCAGCACACTCCTCAGTTTTTCCCTCCAATACTTCCCCTTTTACTTATTTATTTCTCATCGCGAAGCCGGGTTTGCTCACATACAATGGTCTACTAAGACGAAAGTGATTTATTCATCTGAAGACACTGAGCTGACGTCCTCAGCGTGACGAACATGTACTTGCGTGTGCGAATATTACACAGATGCATCCCCTCCACACATGTAATAACAAGTGCAGAGCCACAATGGGATAATGTGAGGGCTGGTTAGTGTCAATGCATGTCACCGCTGAAAATCTGGGCTTTGTCATAATATATTGTTGCAATCATGACAGAGTGGGCCATCAAAAAACGACAAAATAGTTATTTGCAGTAAATCAGATGATACCGTCGGTATCGACCTAAATATCCAACAATAAAGCCTGTTGATTTATTGTAAGCTGCTAATTGTGATTCAGAAAATATCGATGCGATACATTTCCAGAGTAATCCTGACCCGTTGTAGTGCATCTGCGAGTTCTGGTTGGCCAGTGGGGCTACAGTGTTTCGTGTCTGCAGTGTGTAAGTGTGAAAGAGAAAGGGGGGCTGGCCGGAAATGGAGGGGTGTGTGTGTGTGTGTGTGTGGTGCGTGCGTGCATGCGCGCGCATACTCTGGGTTTCTGATTGTCAGTGCAGTGCTTTGGTGCAGGTAGAGCAATGCAGAACGACGGAGACAGGGAGGAGGAGGCGAGGGGAGGTGAGGGGAGGGAGGGAGAGGAGTAGGAAGAAGGGAATCACACAGGAGGAGAGGAGGGGAGAGGAGGGGAGAGGGAGGGGAGAGGAGGGGAGAGGAGGGGAGGAGACACTGAATACAGATTAGATTCGTGGAGGTGGCAGGGAGAGGGTTTTTTTCTTCTTCTTCCTTGGCAGGTGAAGTCTGACACCAGGGGTTTTCTTCAGCCCACTCATATCTCTCCCGGTCTCTCTCTCTGTCTGTCTGTCTCTCCTCCGAGCTCTCCCTGCAACCCCCTGATGCCACCCCCCCACCCCCTCACCACACACCACACACACAACCCCCCCCCCCCCCCCACCCCCCATTTCTCATTCTCTCTGGGGAGGATAAAGGGAAGTGGGATTGGATGACGTTTGAAAACGACAGGAACGGAGGAGGAGGCTGGACGGATGGAGGCAGGTGGAATGAAAAACAAACCAAAAAAACTAACAAATGAAAACCGAGGAAGTGGCGAGGGGATAATGGTGTCCAAGGTGAGGGTTCGGGTGGACAGGAAGGGGTGAGACGTACCCCGGGGGATGAGGAGGATGAAAGAGGGAGGGATGACGGCGAGGAGGGCCGAGGAGAAAGGGATGACAGACTTTGGGGGGGGGGGGGGGGGGGAGGGCGGAAGTGAGAGGGGGAGAGAGAGGGATGAGAGAAGGGCCAGAGGTTTAAGTGGAAGCGTGACGTGCGTTGGGTGGTTGTCGTCATCCCACTCTTTCGGGAGTGCATCCCATGTACAAGTCCTCAATGCTGGATTCACTCGCGGAGGGGAAAAAAGCTCAAGGCATGGATCGAACGAGAGGTCGAACGAGAGGAAGACAGACAGATTGAAAGGAGAGCGAGACAGAGAGAAGGTAAGATATGTAGATGGTGGGATCGCTGAAGAGAGGAGGGAGGCACTGTAAGGTTTTACCGGCAGAACGCAGACTATCACACGGAAGCCCTTACAAGTGGGGTGTGCAGACTCCCTCCCTCCCTCCCTCCCTCCCTCCCCTCCCTCCCTCCCTCCCTCCCTCCCTCCCTCCCTCCCTCCCTCCCTCCCTCCCTCCCTCCCTCCCTCCCTCCCTCCCTCCCTCCCTCCCCTCCCTCCCTCCCTCCCTCCCTCCCTCCCTCCCTCCCCTCCCTCCCTTGCTCCAGAGGATTGCTCCTCATTAAATACATTAATCAAAGACACAACATTAGAAACCAGGCCTTGATATTTCACAAATAACTGTAGTTTCCTGCTGTATTTTTCTAGCCAACACATTACATTTCAGTTGGTGGATCACAAACACACACACAAACGCATGCATGGTGATAGGGAGTCCAACAGTGTGATAGCACTCGGGCGCTTGAAAGTGCAGTGTTTGTTGCGTCTCTCCAGGCATTCGATCGAATACAGTAAGACTTCTCACCATCATTCCGAAGTGTATGGGTATGTGAGGTTCTGCAGCTTTGAAACTCTGTCTTTCTTTCTCGCTCTCTGTCTTGCTCACACACACACGCACACACACACAGATAACTTTGTATTTACGACTTGACATTGGATCAACTTCTAACTTGCTTCGTGCCAAGTGAGTGAAGCTACAGAACTTGAAGGGGTATTAGAGCCTGAGTCACAAGACAGAGTCACTCTCTCTCTCTCTCTCTCTCTCTCTCTCTCTCTCTCTCTCTCTCTCTCTCTCTCTCTCTCTCTCTCTCTCTCTCTCCTCCCTAACCCTCTCTCTCTCTCTCTCTTTCTCTCTCTCCCTAACCCTCTCTCTCTCTTTCTGTCTCTCTCTCTCTCTCCCAAACCCTCTCTCTCTGTCTCTCTCTCACCTCTCTTCTGCATTCATCACCACGCCTGGAAAAGATCATTACTTCCCGGTCTAACGGCAGAAAGAAATGTCAGATGTTGGTTGTCCTCGGTGACGAAATGGCAGAACAATAAAAGGAAAAAGAATATTTGGGCCTTCGTGTTATTTTACCTTGAGAGAGGACAGTGTCTTCTTGTTTTTGTGTTCAGAGTTGACATTTAATGGTATGGTATGTATGTGCATGTGTGTGTGGGTGTGTGTTGTAGCTTCACAAAGGGATAGGGATCCTTGAGGGTTTAGGTTGGTTGAGGGGCAGTTCTATGGGCGTATGTGAAGCCCTCTCTGTTGACATGCTTGCGTGTAAAAAGGGCTATACAAATACAAATACATTTGATAGGTTTCCAGAATATACACAAACTGGAATGGTCTGTCACGCTTTGTCACGCAACAGGGTCCTACTGTTGATATGACACCCAACAAGAACCATAGGTACTAGCATCTGACACCTGCTGCTTCACTCGCTGTTATTTTATTTATTTCACACACCACACACAAACACATGCACGCACTTCGTCCGTGCATCAAT